>NC_059426.1:173292545-173311696 GCF_021028975.2 Sphaerodactylus townsendi
GAAGAAGAAGAAGAAGAAGAAGAAGAAGAAGAAGAAGAAGAAGAAGAGGAGGAGGAGGAGGAGGAGGAGGAGGAGGAGGAGGAGGAGTTTGGATTTATATCCCCCCTTTCTCTCCTGCAGGAGACTCAAAGGGGCTTACAATCTCCTTGCCCTTCCCCTCTCACAACAAACACCCTGTGAGGTAGGTGGGGCTGAGAGAGCTCCGAGAAGCTGTAACTAGCCCAAGGTCACCCAGCTGGCGTGTGTGAGAGTGGACAGGCTATTCTGAATTCCCCAGAGAAGCCTCCACAGCTGAGGCGACAGAGCTGGGAATCAAACCCGGTTCCTCCAGATTAGATACACGAGCTCTTAACCTCCTATGCCATTATGCCACTAATAACTGCCTATTCATTTAGGAGCTCATATTACAGATGGTCATGGAAGACCAACTCTCTGTGGCTAACCAGAGACAAATTTACAAATCAAAAACCCGTCGCATGCCTCTGGGCAACATTCCTGAACTTTCTTGGTGGTCTCCCGTCCAAGAAGTAACCAGGACCAACCCTACTGAGTTTCCAAGACCTGACAAGACTGGGCTAGCCAGTGCAGTGGTCGGAACTGCCAGCTTTTGGGTTTTGTGCTTGTGGTTTTAAATCCTGAGCACAGAAAAAGACGTTAGAGATCCCTCACAGAAATGCATGATTCCCAGCTGTTCGACCCCGATTGCAAGGAGAAGGAGAAGGAGAAGGAGAAGGAGAAGGAGAAGGAGAAGGAGAAGGAGAAGGAGAAGGAGAAGGAGAAGGAGGAGGAGGAGGAGGAGAAGGAGAAGGAGAAGGAGGAGGAGGAGAAGGAGAAGGAGAAGGAGGAGAAGGAGAAGGAGACGGAGAAGGAGAAGGAGACGGAGACGGAGACGGAGACGGAGAAGGAGAAGGAGAAGGAGGAGAAGGAGAAGGAGGAGGAGGAGGAGGAGAAGGAGAAGGAGAAGGAGGGGGAGGAGGAGAAGGAGAAGGAGACGGAGAAGGAGAAGGAGACGGAGAAGGAGACGGAGAAGGAGAAGGAGAAGGAGAAGGAGAAGGAGAAGGAGGAGAAGGAGAAGGAGGAGAAGGAGGAGAAGGAGGAGGAGGAGGAGGAGTTTGGATTTATGTCCCCCCTTTCTCTCCTGCAGGAGACTCAAAGGGGCTGACATTCTCCTTGCCCTTCCCCCCTCACAACAAACACCCTGTGAGGTAGGTGGGGCTGAGAGAGCTCCGAGAAGCTGTGACTAGCCCAAGGTCACCCAGCTGGCGTGTGTGGGAGTGCACAGGCTAATCTGAATTCCCCAGAGAAGCCTCCACAGCTCAGGAGGCAGTGCTGGGAATCAAACCCGGTTCCTCCAGATTAGATACACGAGCTCTTAACCTCCTACACCACTGCTGCTCATGAATGCACGAATGCATGTTTGTATCATCAGAAGGGGCTGGAAACCACCCAGCGAGTTCGCACTCGGGGAGGCTGCCTGCCCTACCTCTCCACCCTATCCTTAAGCCAAGGGTTTTTCCCTCTTTAACTGTAGTAAGATAACAAAATAGGCTCTGGCAGGCAAAAGGTAATTAAGCCTCAGGGAAACAATTAGGGAGAATCTGCCAATTAGCAGCTAATGGTGCCCCCAAGCCTATTAGCAGGTATGGGTTCCTCCTGGGGGCCCCCCCAGTCTTTCCCTAGAGATTGAGGGTGGAGATTAAAACCCAAGGTAAAGTGCTTCGTCTGGGGAGATTCTCCTCTCTTGTCTGCAAAACATCAGTCTCCTATTAAAGGAAAACAAACAAACACAGGCTCATATTGTCGAAGGCTTTCGCTGCGGGAATCCGCAGCCTGTTGTGGGGGTTTTTCCAGGCTGTGTGGCTGTGATCCGGTGCTTTTCGCTCTGAACATGTCGCCCGCATCTATGGCTGCTGAATGCGAATAAAGTTGGCGACCCGAAAGCATGTGCTGGCAAACACATGCCAGGGCCCTGCGGGACCTTGGTGAGTTCCGCAGGGCCTGTAAGACGGAGCTGTTCCGCCGGGCCTTTGGAGGTACCAGCCGCTGATGTGGTGCTCCCCCTGTTTGGCTCCTTGTTTGGTCCTCGTTTGACCCTGACATCTGGGTCACTGGTCACCTATCGAGGCCCCCATGCCTCCCTCTGGGGGGGGGAGGGAATTTTGAAATTAGGATGTTGGACCCACTCTTATTTCATTTTCCTGATAATTACTAATTACTGCTGCTTTTAATGTTTTAACTATTCTGTACTGTTGCTTTTGTTTGTTGTGCACCGCCCAGAGCCCTTCGGGGATGGGGCGGTATAAAAGCCTCAGAAATAAATAAATAAACAAACAAACAAACACAACTGGTGCTAATTTAAGTGACAATCGGGGAGATTTGTCCCCGTCCGTTCCGCTGCTGAAGAACACACAAACACACAAACTTCGATACTAATTTACTAAGTGAATTGGGAAGTGAAATTAAGTGCACTACTGTCTAAAACAGCTACGAACATATAGCAATACAAAAAGTTACAAAAAGCACAACCACTAACAATAGACATGTACAGAGAATACAATTGTTTACACAGGAACAATAAGATCTAGGAATTCTTTATGTTTTTCCTGTGTAATGAAACACAGGTTGAATCTAAAGATACAGTCCTTCACTGCCGGAATACATGAAGGCAGTGGTGGGATCCAAACATTTTAGTAACAGGTTCCCATGGTGGTGGGATTCAAACTGTGGAGTAGCGCCAATGGGGCTGGGCGGGGCACGACAGGGGCGTGGCCGGGCATTCTCGGGGCAGGGCATTCCTGGGCTGGGCTGTGGCAAATCACAGCCGCTGCACCGGTCCTTGGGCGGGAAACGAATGCACGCAGGCGCAGGCTGCCACGCACGCCGGTACACCTCCTGCTAGACTGCTTCAAGTTCTGCGCGCTACTGCTGAGAGGAGGGGCGTAACTAAGGCAAAAACCACGTGGCAAAATCACCCATTAGTAACCCCCTCTCGGCGCACACAAATAATTAGTAACCTACTCTCGGGAACCCGTGAGAACCTGCTGGATCCCACCTCTGCATGAAGGACATAGTGGTTACAATAGCTGTGCACCTTCTTTAGGAGTGCAAAAACATCCAGAATAAGGCATGCTAAAACGGCATTCGTGATAATGGGACGTTTTCATGATCTCTTCCTCAGTAGAATGCTGTGACCACTAGGTACGGTGGCAATTCTCTGCAGTTGGGTGAATCAATGCCACATCAACGCAGCAACTTTCAATCGTTCCTAAAGCACTGAATACAGGACATGGTTGGGTGTATTCTTTGTAAATTAGTATGTATGGAAGTTTGTGTGTTTGTATTAGCTTTAAAAGAGGCTTGGACAGATTTATGGAGGAGAAGTTGATTTATGGCTACCAATCTTGATCCTCCTTGATCTGAGATTGCAAATGCCTGAGCAGACCAGGTGCTCAGGAGCAACAGCCGCAGAAGGCCCTTGCTTTCACACCCTGCGTGTGAGCTCCCAAAGGCACCTGGTGGGCCACTGCGAGTAGCAGAGAGCTGGACTAAATGGACTCTGGTCTGATCCAGCTGGCTTGTTCTTATGTTCTTATGTTCTTATTCTTAAGGAGCGGGACTGGTGGTGTTTTGTGTTTATTGTTAATTGCTATTCAGTCCGCTGAAGTCCCATCTGTAGTGCGTAACGTAGATTTGTAACAGCCCCCAGTGATTTTCAAAGATAGTCCAGTTAGATTTGAGTCCGGCAGCATGCTAGACGCCAGTAAGAGTTCCAGGGTGTAAGCTTACTGTCAAAAACCGTAGTAGCCAATGAACCGGACTAGGACTCCAGTGCTGAGAGAACTGAAAGTCTTGTTCTTTCTGCTTGGACAATGTTTCTGCTCACAATAACTCCCCCACCAGAATAGCAAAATCCATTTGCAAACCATTGTGAAAGTGGATTGAAAGTGCATTATTCTGCATGTGCGGAACGGGCTCAGAGGTTAACGTGGAGGTTCCGTTGAGTCACTGCGACAAGTAGCCTTTGATAGACCTCTCCTTCGTGAATCTGTCTCATTCTCTCTCAGAGCCGTCTGCGCCTCTAGCCGTTACAACATCCTCTTGCAGAAAATTGCATATTTTCATCGCTCATGTGTTAACAAGTATTTCCTGCGTCTGTCCTGAATCTACTGCCCATCCGCTTCGCTGGACGCCCTCCAGTTCTGGCATTTGGGGAGAGGGTGAAAAAGTCAAACAGAACAGGAATTCGAAGTGAACGACACTCCAAAAACTTAAGCAAGGGAGAGGACCAAACTTGTGCCGGCACCTCTTTCATTTTTAGGCGTGTGTGTGTGACATCTGGTCTGGAAAACCCAGATGTCCTCCAGATTTCAGAAGGTGGACCTTCAATTAAAAAACCCACCCTCTCTCTTCGTTCCCTTGTGTTGCCGATTTGTGATTTAAAAAACATTTAAAACAACTTCAACTTCAACAACCTTTATCGGCAGAATAATACAGTTCCATCAACAGTGAATTCAGTTGCCTAGCAGGTAACAAAAATATTTTTTTATGAATAAATATCAGTACATTAAGTGAGAGCTAAAAGAAGGGGGAGAAGGGAGAAAGGAAGTAGGCAAGTTAACCCTTGGATCTCTGGATTATATATAGGTCAAGAAACTTGGCTACTGGATCTGTTAACCTCGCTGCTGGTGTTGTCTAATGAAAAGGTGGTCTTCTGATCAGATCAGATGCGTGCTCTGTATTGTGGAAGGCTTTCACGGCAGGAATCACTGGGGTGCTGTGTGGTTTCCAGGCTGTATAGCCGTGTTCTAGCAGCATTCTCTCCTGACGTTTCGCCTGCATCTGTGGCTGGCATCTTCAGAGGATCTGATGTTGGAAAGCAAGTGGAGTATATATCTGTTGGAGTGTCCAGGGTGGGTGGGGAAACCTTGTCTGTGAGTCACAAAGGCGGCAACCAGGTCAATAGTTGAGGGCATCTGAATAGAAGTATGAGTAACAATGAAGACTATAGCCTGGGAGTAACCCTGTAGATAGCAAGGTCACTGGTGGGAGCATCTGAATAGAAGTATCCTGGCCTTTGTTTCTTTTGTCTATGGTCATCCTGTGTTTGTGTGGAGCTGGTTTGACACAGTCTTGACCCTAGTATTTTTCAACACTGGCAGCCAAGTTCTGTTCATTTTCATAGTTTCTTCCTTCCTGTTAAAATTGTCCATGTGCTTATGGATTTCAATTGCTTCTCTGTGTAGTCTGACGTAGTGGCTTTCAGAGTGGTCCAGAATTTCTGTTTTTTCAAATAATATTCTATGTCCAGGTTGGTTTATCATGTGTTCTGCTATTGCTATGCAGGCGAAACGTCAGGAGAGAATGCTGCTAGAACACGGCCATACAGCCCGGAAACCACACAGCACCCAAGATGCGTGCTCTTTTTTTGCTAACAGCGGTGATAGCCATTTTGTTCTACGTCAGGGGTCGGCAACCTTTACCACCCAAAGAGCCATTTGGACAAGGTGACCAGATGGTCACCTTTGTGAACCAGGACGGGCGGGAAACGGGAGCACCCCACAAGGCCGTGCGCTCCTGCGGCCGCGCACGTGGGAGGCTGCCGCACTGCCTTGCACCCCAGAAGGCAGTGCAGCAGCCTTCCAAAATCGGGACACTGGAAATAACCCGCAGGACGCGGGACAAATTGTTTGAAGGCGGGACTGTCCCGCCAAAAGCGGGACGTCTGGTCAGCCTATATTTGGACCCATTTTCCACAGCCCCGAAGATCTACCGAGCAAAAGAGGCAGCTCCATGCGGAGCCACCTCTGGTTTGGCCCCTCCACTCACCTTTCCTTCCAGTGCTGGAAGGCAGAGGCGCTGGGCAGGGAAACCCCCCTGCCCGAAGGAGCAGGCAGCCACCGGCTCTGTGAGGCTGAGGGGGATGGCGGCTGCGGCCTCCCCGGTGAGTGGAGGGGGAGGTGAGTGGAGGGGACATGGAAAGCGGCACCCCCACACACGAAGCCGCCTCCGGTTTGGCCCCTCCACTCTCCTTTCCTTCCAGCGCTGCTCTGGAGGACTGGAGGGACACGCCCATGCTACCTTCCAACCTCCAGGCCATGCGGAGCCGCAGTATAAGGCTGAAAGAGCCGCATGCGGCTCTGGAGCTGCAGGTTGCAGACCCCTGCGCTAGGGAGTATGGAGCGGACAGTATAATAAAATCTGTATTATTGAGTCAACACAGTCTCCATGACATGCACAAAGCCTTTGCTGATAGGGAGTTTTGGCAAACCTTCCTTTTTTTCATTTTTAGGCGTGTGTGTGACATCTGGTCTGGAAAACCCAGATGTTCTCCAGACTTTGGAAGGTGGGCCTTCGATTAAAAAAACCCACCCTCTCCCTTTGTTCCCTGGCCTTGCTGATCTGTGAATTAAAAACTGTTTAAAACAGCTGTCAGTGGAAGTTAAGTGGGGCCTCTCGCAGGCATTCTCGAGCTGCAGGTTCATAAAGACTAAATTGATGTGGTCCGTTGGTTTAGAATACGTCCCTCACAAGTGTGGGGTGTGGAAATGAGATGCCACCAACTCTGCCTTGAGGATAAATTAACTTTTTTTTCTGTAGTGGCTAAGACCAATGGACTTCAATCTGGAGAACTGGATTTGTTTTCCCCACTCCTCCGCATGAGCAGTGGACAGGGGCGTATGGCCTATAGGGCCTCCTCCCCTTCCGTCCACTCCCTTGCATGCCACCCCTCCCTCCCTTCCCTCCCTCCCCTTCCCTCCACTCATACCCAATTCCCTTCCCTCCCCTCCCTTGCATGCCACCCCTCCCTTCCCTCCCTCCCCTTCCCTCCACATACCCTCTCCCCTTCCCTCCCTTGCATGCCACCCCTCCCTTCCCTCCCTCCCCTTCCCTCCACATACCCTCTCCCCTTCCCTCCCTTGCATGCCACCCCTCCCTTCCCTCCCTCCCTCCCCTTCCCTCCACGTACCCCCTTCCCTTCCCTCCCCTCCCTTGCATGCCACCCCTCCCTTCCCTCCCTCCCCTTCCCTCCCTTGCATGCCACCCCTTGCATGCCACCCCTCCCTCCCTCCCTTCCCTCCCTCCCCTCCCCTTCCCTCCACTCATACCCAATTCCCTTCCCTCCCCTCCCTTGCATGCCACCCCTCCCTCCCTCCCCTTCCCTCCCTTGCATGCCACCCCTCCCTCCCTCCCTTCCCTCCCTCCCCTTTCCCCTCCACATACCCCTCCCCTTCCCCTCCTTGCATGCCACCCTCCCTCCCTCCCCTCCCTTACTCCACCCATACCCACCCCTCCCTCCCCTCCCCAGGCCACCCCTCCTCCCTCCCTCCCCTTCCCCTCCACATAAGCACCCCTCTTCCCCTCCCTCCCTTGCATGCCACCCTCCCCTTCCCCTCCCCTCCCCCTCCCTCCATCCCTCTTCCCTCCACATACCCCTTCCTCCCCTCCCTCCCCTTGAATGCCACCCTCCCCCTCCCTCCCCTTCCCCCCTCCCCTTCCTCCCTCCCCTTCCCCTCCACATACCCCCCCCCCTCCCTCCTCCCTCCCCCCTCCTCCCCCATACCCTCCTCCCCTTCCCTCCCCCATGCCATTCCTCCCCTCCCCCTTCCCTCCCTCCCCCCTTCCTCCACCTATACCCCCTTCCCTCCCTCCCTCCCTCCCCCTTGCCCGCCGCCTCCCTCCCTCCTCCACTCAGTGGGCCGCCATGTCCAGATGCTGGCCCGTTCCCCTTCCCTCCCCTTCCCTTACTGCCACCCCTCCCATCCCCTCCCATCCCTCTCCACCTGCGGCCGGGCACCCCCTCCCCACATGATCACCCAGCGTGCCCCCACCCGCACCTCACCGCCTCCCTCGGACCCCCGAGCCCCTGCTCCCCAGCCCCAGCTCTTGCTCCTCCCCAGGCCCCCGCCGCCCACAGCCAGTGCACGGCTCGCCTGCATCGGGTGTCAAGGGCTTTGTCCTGCTGTACACCCCCACCTCTCATGTCACAGGGCAGGGCTTGCACCCTCGAGCCATGCCCCAAGCATCCGAGAAAAGGGTTGTTCCAGGCACCATTTTTTCCTCGCTTTGCCTCTGGGCGTGGACTCTAAGCTGAGAACTGATTTGTTTCTCCCTGCCTTACACCTGCCTGCTGGGCGCACCTTTGGGCCAGCCTGCTCCCTCTTCTCCTGGACCTCTCAGTCAGCACCCACTCGCATGCTGCCTTGGGGAGAGAAGGAAGGAATTTGAAGGTCGCTTTTGAGACCTGCTACAGGAGAAAAGCCGTGCTTCAAACTCCTCGCCTCCCTCCTCTCTCTTTCCTTCCCTCATTGTACCAAATATCATCTGTCCGTGTTCTTTTCCCCATCAACCAGCAAATTTAATAAGCATTTCCCAGAATGCCTAGGATTTATTTTACACATCACACGGGGCTGCTTTGACTTGCTGTGCCAGGTGTTAGGTGTTTTTTAAAGTAGCCTCTCTTTATTGGATTATAAAATTGCTGCATGTTGTATGGCGAGTGGCAGTTCAGCCAAACTGTTTTCTGCAGGAGCCACCAATTAACTCGGATTTCTATTTCTTGCTCTCAGACTCTCGATGTACAGGTTCCAACACTGTAGAGAGGACAACCAGGGCAAATCTCCGTGAGTGGTTAAGCAGGTACTCTCAATCTGAGGAACTCCTGGTTTGATTCCCCTCAGCCTTTCCTCCACCTGAGCTGTGGAGGCCTTAATCGGGGAAACTGTGATTTCAGCCTCCTGTGCACTGCAACACACCAGCCAAGGACCTTAAATTAGTCACAGTTCTTCTCTTCTGTGAGCCTCAGCTCCACCCACCTCACAGGGTGTTTGTTTATGGGAAGGGAAAGGAGATTGTAAGCACTTTGTCTCCTACAGGAGAGAAAGTGGGGATATAAACCCAAACTCCTCCCTCTCCCTCCTCCTCTTCCTCCCTCCTCCCTCCTCCCTCCCTCCCTCCCTCCCTCCTTCTTCTTCTTCTTCTTTTTCTTTTTTCTTCTTCTCCTCATTACTACGGTACCTCAACCAAATGAAGATCCAGTTAAAGACCACCATATCCTTCAAACAAAATGAAATCTCTCAGTAAATGGTGTGTCATTGTAATTCACTTTTCTAAGGAAAAGATAACATAATCAAAAATAACAAAAAGACTTACAGGTGCCCTCTTACACACACTTAAGCATCCAAATTTAATAAAAACAAGCTCACAGAACACTGATACAGCCCAATGCCATGCAGTCTTCTGTAACATCTTCATTGCTGGTCCCTGGAATACAGATATATATTCCAATTATATAATATAGATATATATTCCAAATATTTGGAAACTTCTTGCATTCATTTAGGCCTGCAGAGTGGGATCTGTTTCAACCTCTGCACCTGCCCAATTTTGGACATTTCATGGATCCAATCTGAAAGTTTAGCCGTCCTCACTGACTCTGAAGCTGCAGTGGTTGCCAGCTCCACCTGAGAACTGGCTCTGATCTCCGTTCTGCCATTCGAGCTGTGGAGGCCATCTGGTCTCAACCAGATTAGCTTGTGCACTCCAACACATGTCTATCGGGATCTTTTAGTCACAGCCCTTCTGGAGCCTCCTGTCAGCCCCACCCACCTTACAGGTTGTTTGTCAGGAGGAGATTGTAAGCCTGCTCTTGATTCTTCCCACAGGAGAAAGGGATAACCAAACTCTTCTTCTTTTTTAGTATGCAAAGCTAAAGACCCTGCCTTCAGGTGCCCTTTGCCTTCCAAGGGCACATGGGTTCCTTTGCTTCCTATTGAACACTGAGTCCCTGTCGAGGCCCCTTCTCTGATGCAGCAGAGGCAGCTCCCTGGCCCAGTGAGCCAAGCAAAGATCAGGAAGCAAGCTCCCAGCTTGAAAAGACTCCATGAGGGCTTGAGAGCTGCTTGCCAAATAAAATTATCACTTCAAGCAGATAAAGTCACTTTGTCTCAGCGTATGTGGCTCTGGATGGCTCTGGCAGGTGGGCGGACAGCTTGACATCCCAGGGAGGCCAGTGACAGAAACATCCTTCACAATGCATGAGGCGTCGCCTCGACTTCTTCCCAGGTGGAGGCAAGTGTGCATTGCACAGCATAGCAGCTTGGGCAGGAAGTCCTCCTAGACCTTACTTCCTGTGTGCCAGCAGAGCCTGCAGGCTGGATCAGGGAGCCCAGATCTCCTGCTCTTGTGCAGTTGGACCTCCTTAGATGGCCATAGTCAATTCCCTGGAGAAAAGGACTGTTTCTTGAGATTCTCCCTTCTTCCTCCCCTTCTCTCCTCTTCTCCTCCCTCCTCCTTCTTTTCTTCTCCTTCTCCTCCCTCCTCCTCCCTCTCCCCTTCTCTTTCTCTTTCTCCTTCTCCTCTCCTCCCTCCCTTCTTCCTGCTACTTTTCTCCCTCCCCTTCTCCTCCTCCTCCTCCCTCCTCTTTCTTCTCCTTTCTCAGTCTCCTCCTCCTCCTCCTTCTCTCCTCCTTTCCTCGCCCTCTCCTCCTCCCTCCTTCTCTCCTCCTCCTCCTCCTCTTCTCCTCCCTCCTCCTCCTCCCTTCTTCTCCTCTCCTCCTTTCTTCCTCCTTTTCCCTGTCCCTCCCTCCTCCTCCTCCTTCTTCTCCTCTTTCTCCTCCTCCTCCCTCCCTCCTTCTTCCTCCTCTCCCCCTCCCTCCCTCCTTCTTCTCCTCCCTCCCTCCTCCTTCTTCTCCCTCTCGCCCCTCCCTCCTCCTCCTTCTTCTCTTTTCTCTCCTCTTCTTCTCCTCCTCCCTCCCTCCCCTCCTTCTCCTCCTCCTCCTCCTCCTCCTTTCTCTCCTCCTCCTCCTCCTCCTCCTCCTTCTCTTCTTTCTCTCCTCCTCCTCCTCCTCCTCCTTCTCCTCCCTCCTTCTTTCTCCTCCTTCTTCTTCTCTCTTTCTCTCCTCCCTCCTCCTCCTCCTTCTTCTCCTCCTCCTCCTCCTCCTCCTTCTCCCTCCTTTCTCCTCCTTCCTCTTCTCCCTTTGTCTTTTCTTCTCCTCTTCTCCTTGTCCTTGTCCTTCTTCTCTTCACAGTGCTCAACATCGGGGAGCCCCTGTGGGATGGGTCTCTGGTGGGGAGGGGTTTCCTTTTTGCTCCTCTCCTGAAAGAACTAATGAGAAAGCCCATCCAGGTGCCTGGCCTTTTGGATGGAGCCATCATGCTTTTAATGTCCAAGGCCAGAATCTGTCTCGTTCTTTTCAGAATCTGTCTCAATTTTGTGCCCCTCAAGAGACTAAATGGTTGCAGCCCGGGGACATTGACCCCATATGTCCCCCTGAGCGGTACGCCTCTGTTTAGCTGACAATGCTACTTATCCCTCTCCTTCACACCCCTGAGCCTCACACATATGGAATTTTGCCTACCTGAGCTAAAGTATCTTTGGATATCTGTATTTTAAGCTTGTAAGCATGGTAGAATTGATTTTACATATTTGTGTACAAGCACACAAACAGAATTTTGGCAATTTGCTCTCAGTTACTTCCAATTTCCCCCCAGACCTGTAACCTTGTTAGTCACAAGGCACCACACACCCCTTCATGGCAGGGCTGAATATCCTGTTTCCCTAGTCTGCATCCTGTTTCTGCTGCTTTTCAGGGTGTATTGGACTGATCCCCTGGAAAGCCAATAAACAAAGCACAGGGCCGGTGCCCCACGCCCTTTCCATATTTTTACCCAGTCTCTCCCTGATGTTTCTTAGCAGCAAATTAAAGCAATAAATAAGGTAACAGAAGAGGCAGAGCCTCAGAAAACCACAGCGTATGTTCCTCAAATGCTCAAATGTGGCTTCCGAGTGGAATTTGCTTTCTGACAAGTTACAATACTCCTGGACTGAATCACCGGGGCTGGGAAAACCCCAAAACCCTTGTATTTCATGGGAGTGAACTGGTCCCCGTATAATGTGTGTTTAACCATTGATGTTCTTTGCTGATGTTTGTTTTAAAGGAGAGGTGACCTAACATGCACCCCAGGGCTGGTGCCCCCAGGTGGCGGCCCAGATGGACCATACTCCCATCAGTCCCTGCCAGCATGGTCAATTGGCCATGCTGGCAGGGGCTGATGGGAATTGTAGTCCATAACATCTGGAGTGCCAAAGGTTCGCCACCACAGGCTTATCAGGTCTGAGAGTCACAACTCCAGACTTGTCCAATAAACAAATCGGCCTGTTGAAAGCAGAATTCTTACTTATTGATTGCAAGCATAGAACAGTTGATGGCTTTTTATTGTCAGAATGCAATAAAACAGGCAAAGCCTTACTTCCCCCACAGTGGCAACATCATTTTCACACGCATCCTGTTCTACCTTCTGAGGGGAAGACTCACTCAAACACATTCCTCGGACAGCGAGAAACAGGCACCCAAAACCAGTGGTGGGATCCAAAATTTTTAGTAACAGGTTCCCATGGTGGTGGGATTCAAACTGTGGCGTAGCCACGGAGCTTGGGCGGGGCACACCCAAAGGCCGCATTCTAGCTGGGCATTCCCGAGCGGGCTGTGGCAAGTGACACAGCCACACCAGTCCTGTGGAAATAAATGCACGAGGCGAGGGCTGCCCCGGGCATTACTCTGGTGCCCCTCCTCCTGCTAGACTGCTTCAAGTTCTGCGCGCTACTGCTGAGAGGAGGGGCGTAACTAAGGCAAAAATCACGTGGCAAAATCACCCATTAGGAACCCCCTCTCGGCACACACAAATAATTAGTAACCTACTCTCGGGAACCTGTGAGAACCTGCTGGATCCCACCTCTGCCCAAAACCTATTCCCGTTTCCAGCTGCAGGAGCCGTTAATAAGCGAGAGGAGAGACAAGAGAGAGAAGAGATGGTCGCAGCTCAGTCATAACCAGACGTTACATCACAGGTCACCAGGATGTTCAAGCACCAGGATGTTCAAACTGCATCGTTTTACCATAGAGTGGCATTGCCAGAAGCGGCATCACACCCCAAACTCTATGGTACAAGCTGGAATCAGAGCAAACAATTTCCGAGGTCGCCCTCTAAGAGTGGCCCCAAAGAAATATGGCAGGGCCCCGGCTAACGTACCACATGGCCATGAAACTGTGAGTCAAGTGAGGCAACTGCCCTGCTCCCCCCCCACACACACACACGCACACATTGCCGATGTTGCCTGGTGAGCCAATTGCATGTGCCAGTTCAGTCCAGTCACCCACCCAGTGGTGGGATCCAAAAATTTTAGTAACAGGTTCCCATGGTGGTGGGATTCAAACTGTGGCGTAGCGCCAATGGGGCTGGGCGGGGCACGACGGGGGCATGACCGGGCATTCCAGGGGCGGGGCATTCCTGGGCAGGGCTGTGGCAAGGACGCAGCCGCTGCGCCGGTCCTTGGGCGGGAAACGAATGCACGCAGGCGCAGGCTGCCACGCACGCCAGTGCACCTCCTGCTAGACTGCTTCAAGTTCTGTGCGCTACTGCTGAGAGGAGGGGCGTAACTAAGGCAAAAATCACATGGCAAAATCACCCATTAGTAACCCCCTCTCGGCACACACAAACAATTAGTAACCTACTCTCGGGAACCTGTGAGAACCTGCTGGATCCCACCTCTGCACCCACCCCACCCGACTCTCCTGTCCCGGTGAGGCACTCCTCCCCTGCCAATCTGGGCTGAGGCAGCCACACACACCCCAGTGTTGACTACCTCCCCCAGTGCCATTCTGGGCTGGTTTTGGGCTCTCCAGCTGAGGCTGCCCCACCCACCAGCAGCATAGGGGATTAGCAGATGGACGCCATTGGAGGAGTTAAAACCTCCAAGGGGATTAGCAGATGGACGCCATTGATATATTTGCTGTTAGAACGCTGCATTTTAATGGGGCTGGTTTTAATAATATAGAGCCATTATTTAATGTTTATCGGGATTTGGTCTTACCGGTTTTAATGTGCTCTACCTATTGATCTGTACACCGCTCTGATTCCTTCTCGGGAGGGCGGTTTATAAATAAAACAATAAATAAAAAGAATAAATAAATAAATAGCACTAATAGGGCTGGAAGGAAGCAACGCCCTGGGCGCAAGCAGCAGGGCAGGGCGTGGCATGGTGGGAGAATTCTGTGGTGGGTGGGTGGGGGCGGGTGGAGCTGCTGCAGCAGGGTGCAGGGAGTGCGTGTGCCCTAGACACAATTCCACCTCACTCCACTCCTGCCCCCCCCCCCACTGCACAGGTCTGGCCCTATCAAGTCAAATTTACATCATATCCAGCTGTCATAACAAATTAGTTTCACATTTCTGGCTTGAAGGGTCTCAGTTCTTTGAGAACCGCAAAGGGTTAAGGAGGGGTTGCTACGGGCAGGGCGTGGTCCAGTCCAGCCCTGCAGGGCCAAAACAGACAGCAGACAGCAGCACAATTAGGAAGACAGTCCAATGGGGTCAAGGCAGGCAGCAGGCAAAAGGATAGTCACGCATTGCGGTACAGGAGATCCAATAAACAGGCTGGAAATCAGAGGTAGACCAGGCACGCAGAGGTGAGTTTTGCAGGTAACGCCATGTTGCACCCAGGCAGAAACAAGCTCAAGGAAAGGGTTATATAGAGAGCCTTGTCTAAAGGGCTGGGATTCGGCGAGGAGTTAATGTAACCCCCCATGCTCAGAATGGGTTGACCCAGAAAGGGGTGGAGACTCAAAGCAGCAGAAGGCTGCGACATCACATGTAGTTTGGAGGAGACGAGGCTACCAGTCTCGGACCTTGATTTGTATAAGCCTCTAACACCTTGTTAAGGTAACTGCAATGTTGTGCTGGGAACCAGTGGGAAGGCAGCGGCTTATTTTTGCCATGCTGTAAATGCTGGGAGCTTATTGTTCTCGGGGGTTTTTTATGTTTGTAAGGGGTGAAAGGTCTCCTGGAAGCCTTCATCATGTTGAAGCCTGTTCACTAAGCCCTTTGAGTCTTCAGGAGCCAACCTAATTTGCAAAGAAGAATTGGACTTGGCAGTATCAGTAGGACTGTAAATAGAAGGACTTGAAAATGCAACCTGGACAGAACCTTGAAGTGTGATGTTCAATGTTGATGTTATATGTTATATGGTATACAGGCGTTAAGAAAGTAAACCATTTTGTTTTTAAAATTTGTTGTTGTAAACTTCATTCCAAGTTCTGCCCCACAGAACCCACAGATAGAGGTTACATTAACCCTCATCAGATGCAAGACACTTCTATCTTCCCACATATCTTGCTGCAATACGAAAGCACTCCTCCTTTGCTCCCGCAGTAGCTGCTTCCGCTCTCTGCCTCCTACACAGCGCTGGCTCATTATTGGGTTCCCTAGGAGGATCTTCAGGATCTTCCATCCGCACTCCAGCAGGGGAGGGCTGGGAGTTGGCTCTGCTGCCTCGTCTGGTATCTTTCCCCTCTTTCCCAGCCTTAGCTGTAGTCCCCTGATAAACATTTTTTTACTCTTCAATCCTTTTAATCATTGAGTCATCTGCTTCTCTGCGCAGGAAACGTTTCTGATTAACGCTGGCCCTGTACTCTGCTGAGGTCTCTCCCTGCCCCCAAACCCCACCCTCTGCAGCCTCCAACCCAAAAAATCTTCAGGAATCTTCCAACCTTGTGAACTGTATTTGGCAGCTCTGCTTGTTCGGATACAACGCGCATATCCATTTTTTTTTTTTTAAAAATCCGCTTTTTTTAATGCCCCCCAGGTAGTTGTTTTTTTCCTGGCCATCTTTTCTAATTTGTTTTTTAAGAACATAAGAACAGGCGCGAACACGCCAGCTGGACGTG
Source organism: Sphaerodactylus townsendi (assembly GCF_021028975.2). Classification (NCBI taxonomy): domain Eukaryota; kingdom Metazoa; phylum Chordata; class Lepidosauria; order Squamata; family Sphaerodactylidae; genus Sphaerodactylus; species Sphaerodactylus townsendi. The sequence continues at coordinate 173,308,264 of NC_059426.1, forward strand.
ACCAGAGTCCATCTAGTCCAGCTCTCTGCTACTCGCAGAGTGGCCCACCAGGTGCCTTTGGGAGCTCACGTGGGGATGCAGAGCAATGGCCTTTCATGGCCAAGGTTCTCGGAAAGCACCTGGACTGTTAAGGCATTTGCAATTATCAGATCAATGTTTCCAATGTTCCAATGTATATTTTATATTATTTGTTGTATTGTGTGGTTTTGTATGCTTTTATTTTAGAGCCTCCCTGAGTCTCACGGGAGGTTGGCAGATAATATATATGTAGTGATAACATTAAAAATAAATTAAATGAACAGCCAGAGCCTTTCGAGCCTGCAAATCATTTTTTTTTAATTTTCCTACCCGCCTCTGGATCGTAGATCCTTTTTTGCTTCTCAAACGCGAACAGCCTCTTCCGCTTGCAATACGGCAAAGTGAGCCTGCGAGGCTGCCCGGACTTCTGTGTGAGTCCAATTAAACCATTCAAACTTCTCCATGTCTGGGTCAAGTACTCCCAGATGGCAGAGCAATCATTACACTCCTGGCATGCTGCGATAAGACCCATCAGATGCTAGCTTATCTCACCTGTCGTCGTGTTAACCTTTCTGAGCCTATTGAGATTTTCTTTTTTAAAGGAAATGCACTTACTGCCTGGGCCCATTATGCACGGAACGCTTACCCTCGGGGCTCTTTCGCTGCATAGTGAGCTTGTCGTGAGGACCTCCTCTCGTTTCTCTGTTTACGCGATGAGGAGGCAGCGCGCTGCCTGCAGCACAGCTTGTCTTGCTGAACTCTGCCTGCTTTCAGTGTGAAGAAGACCACAACTGTATAAATGGCCTTTGTTTAAAAAATCAGAATGTCTATGTCTGTGTGTGTGTGGCAGTTATCGAAAGTAGGGTGTTCATCTTCGATGCTTCAGAGGTTCATGGGATCATACAATTCTTAAGCAGCCCCTGCTGGCTATGGCATTGACAATTTCGCTAGATAAAGCAGGGGCTGGTGGGAACTGTAGTCCATGAACATCTGAAGCACCATAGTTGGACACCCCTTGATCTAAAAGCAAGGGACGATTTTTAAAAAAACTTTTGGCCTAGCCCCTAAAAGTCTGTCGATTTGGCACCAAGCAAATCTATGTAGGGCTGGAGTCCCATATTCTTGTCACCCCCTCACACAAGAAGATCCTGCAGGTTCCTAAAAGCAATCAGATTTGCCTTACTGTAGGGTTGCCCACTCAGGGTTGGAAAATAAGTGGAGATTTAGGGGGTGAAGCCAGAGGGAGGCAGAGTTTGAGGAAGGGCGGGGTTCTCAGCCTCCAGGTGATGGCTGAAAGTCTCCTGGTAGTGTGGAGATTTAAGCAGTTCTAGGAGATCTCCAGGCTTCACTCTGGACATTGGCAACCCTACAGTGCAGCTAATAGGAACAGAGTCAGTAAGAAAAGGGAGGCAACCAATTACCAATGGTAGTCCAAAAGGTCTCAAATACAGTATCTGTGGGCATATAACAATCAAATCCCAATGTGTGTAACGTAATAATATAATAGAACCAAGAGAAGCGTGTCACACACCCCAAAAGACGGAGGTTGCACTGAACCCATATATATAAAGTGTGTGTGTGTGTGTATATGTATGTATATGTATGTGTATATGTATGTGCCGTGTATGTGTATATGTGTATATGTACATGTGTGTATATGTATATGTGTGTATATGTATATGTGTGTATATGTATATGTGTGTATATGTATGTGTATATATGTGTGTATATGTATATGGGTGTATGTATGTATGTATGTATGTATATGTGTGTATGTGGTGTGTAAGTGTGTAGAGAAATCCTTCATTGGGTTCACAAATTATCAAGCATCAATTTGATATAGGGGACAAATATTTTTATCCGTCTTATAGATATTCAAATACCAGTAGACCATAACCATGGTTCAACAAACTGAAAATAAATCTTCAAAGTGTGTTCCCATATAGGAACAATAATCATCTATTTCCACAATTAATGCCATAGAATCAATGTCATATCGAGATATGATATGACATTGATTCAATGAAAAAATTGTGGAAATGGATTTATTTTCAGCTTCTGTTGAACCATGGTTATGGTCTACTGGTATTTGAATGTCTGTAAGTTTGGATAAAAATATTTGTCCCACATGAATTGATGTGTTAGAATTTGTGAAAAGGAAGTTATATATATATATAATGGTTCAGTGCAACCTCCGTCTTTGGGTGTGTGACGCGCTTTCTTGGTTCTACTACAGTATCTGTGGGCATCATGAAAACCACCAATACTTCTCCCCTCCTCCACATAAAGCCTGCTGGATTACCTTGGTCCAATTACAGTTCTTTCGGAACTCTCTCAGCCCCACCTACCTCACCAGGTGTCTGTTGTGGGGAGGGGAAGGTGATTCTAATCTGCTTTGAGACTCCTTAAGATAGAGAAAAGCAGAGAATAAATACAAACTCTTCTTCTATTCTTCTTCCAGGGAATCTGAACTCCCTTACCCAGCTATGTATTTAGCCAGTCAAAAAAACAATGTCTAGCTGGGTCTTTACTGTTCACCTTTCGGAACCAACTATCCAGGTGACACTGGGCGTTTCCCCACTCACCACGATCCCCCCTATGCCGCGCGCTGCTCTCAGCGCGCGGCATCCCTGGCGTGCGCCCTGGCATCCCTGGTGTGCGCCCGGGCATCCCCACAACCCCGCGCTCTGCGCAGGGTCATCAAAAGGCGCCGTTTACAAGAGCGCCAGGGATGCTGCGCGCTGAGGGGGCGCGACAGCGTCAGCGTCAGGGCGGCTGCACTGTCGCCGCCCCTGTCGTGGGGAGTGCCGGGGGACCCCGCGCTACTTGAGGAGAGTAGCGCAGGGCTTAAGGTAAGTGGGGAAAGGCCCACTGTGGTTGACCTGCTGCCTTCCAGAGGGGTGTTTTTTTTCAGACATGGTCTGTGGCACTTTTTATTCTTTATTTCTCAATAAATGGTTAATGATCCGCTCCTGTTGCAGAACAGCAACATTTATCCCTTTTTTAAAAACTTCATTTTGAAAAAATAATTGTTATTTATAACCAGGAAGATTAACAATTAAAAGCTATAAAGGGAGGTTTGGGGCATTCTAAAAAGGAAAAAAAGCCTTTAAGCCTTTTTTCAACCCCACCCCCCATAGCTGATAATTGGCCATTTATTATCCCTAAGAGAAAAACCCAGCTGGGAGAGAATCAGGAAAAAATTAATTAGGTTAAAGACAAAGAAGCCAAAGGAAAACCGTTTCAGAGGATCGTTGTTTTGGCCTGCCCTGGAACAGCGAGCTTAAAGTCCAGTAGTGCCTTATGAGATTTTGAGCGTGAGATTTCGAGAATCAGAGCACTTTGACTTGCGAAGAAGGAGAAGGAGAAGAAGGAGAAGGAGAAGGAGAAGGAGAAGGAGAAGGAGAAGGAGAAG
>NC_059426.1:173311796-173329296 GCF_021028975.2 Sphaerodactylus townsendi
CTTCTCCTTCTCCTTCTCCTTCTCCTCCTCCTTCTCCTTCTCCTTCTTCTCCTTCTCCTTCTTCGCAAGTCAAAGTGCTCTGATTCTCGAAATCTCACGCTCAAAATCTCATAAGGCACTACTGGACTTTAAGCTCGCTGTTCCAGGGCAGGCCAAAACAACGATCCTCTGAAACGGTTTTCCTTTGGCTTCTTTGTCTTTAACCTAATTAATTTTTTCCTGATTCTCTCCCAGCTGGGTTTTTCTCTTAGGGATAATAAATGGCCAATTATCAGCTATGGGGGGTGGGGTTGAAAAAAGGCTTAAAGGCTTTTTTTCCTTTTTAGAATGCCCCAAACCTCCCTTTATAGCTTTTAATTGTTAATCTTCCTGGTTATAAATAACAATTATTTTTTCAAAATGAAGTTTTTAAAAAAGGGATAAATGTTGCTGTTCTGCAACAGGAGCGGATCATTAACCATTTATTGAGAAATAAAGAATAAAAAGTGCCACAGACCATGTCTGAAAAAAAACACCCCTCTGGAAGGCAGCAGGTCAACCACAGTGGGCCTTTCCCCACTTACCTTAAGCCCCGCGCTACTCTCCTCAAGTAGCGCGGGGTCCCCCGGCACTCCCCACGACAGGGGCGGCGACAGCGCAGCCGCCCTGACGCTGCCGCTGTCGCGCCCCCTCAGTGCGCGGCATCCCTGGCGCTCTTGTAAAGGGCGCCTTTTGACGACCCTGCGCAGAGGGCGGGGTCGTGGGGATGCCCGGGCGCACACCAGGGATGCCGCGCGCTGAGAGCAGCGCGCGGCATAGGGGGGATCCCGGAGAGTGGGGAAACGCCCAGTGTCACCTGGATAGTTGGTTCCGAAAGGTGAACAGTAAAGACCCAGCTAGACATTGTTTTTTTGACTGGCTAAATACATAGCTGGGTAAGGGAGTTCAGATTCCCTGGAAGAAGAATAGAAGAAGAGTTTGTATTTATTCTCTGCTTTTCTCTATCTTAAGGAGTCTCAAAGCAGATTAGAATCACCTTCCCCTCCCCACAACAGACACCTGGTGAGGTAGGTGGGGCTGAGAGAGTTCCGAAAGAACTGCAATTGGACCAAGGTCATCCAGCAGGCTTTATGTGGAGGAGGGGAGAAGTATTGGTGGTTTTCATGATGCCCACAGATACTGTAGTAGAACCAAGAAAGCGCGTCACACACCCAAAGACGGAGGTTGCACTGAACCATTATATATATATATAACTTCCTTTTCACAAATTCTAACACATCAATTCATGTGGGACAAATATTTTTATCCAAACTTACAGACATTCAAATACCAGTAGACCATAACCATGGTTCAACAAACTGAAAATAAATCCATTTCCACAATTTTTTCATTGAATCAATGTCATATCATATCTCGATATGACATTGATTCTATGAAAAAATTGTGGAAATGGATGATTATTGTTCCTATATGGGAACACACTGAAGATTTATTTTCAGTTTGTTGAACCATGGTTATGGTCTACTGGTATTTGAATGTCTGTAAGTTTGGATAAAAATATTTGTCCCATATGAATTGATGCGTTAGAATTTGTGAAAAGGAGGTTTTATACACACACCCACACACCCACACACACACATACATACATACATACATACATACACCCATATACATATACACACATATATACACATACATATACACACATATACATATACACACATATACATATACACACATATACATATACACACATGTACATATACACATATACATATACACATACACATACATATACACATACATATACATACATATACACACACACACACACTTTATATATATAGGTTCAGTGCAACCTCCGTCTTTGGGTGTGTGACACGCTTTCTTGGTTCTATTATATTACGTTACACACATTGGGATTTGATTGTTATATGCCCACAGATACTGTATTTGAGACCTTTGGACTACCGGTAATTGGTTGCCTCCTTTTTCTTACTGACTCTGTTCCTATTAGCTGCCTGTAGGGTTGCCAATGTCCAGGTGAAGCCTGGAGATCTCCTAGAACTACAACTAATCTCCACACTACCAGGAGACTTTCAGCCATCACCTGGAGGCTGAGAACCCCGCCCTTCCTCAAACTCTGCCTCCCTCTGGCTTCACCCCCTAAATCTCCACTTATTTTCCAACCCTGAGTGGGCAACCCTACAGTAAGGCAAATCGGTGCTGGAACCACAGGATCTTCTTGTGGGGGGTGACAAGAATATGGGACTCCAGCCCTACATAGATTTGCTTGGTGCCAAATCGACAGACTTTTAGGGGCTAGGCCAAAAGTTTTTTTAAAAATCGTCCCTTGCTTTAGATCAGGGGTGTCCAACTATGGTGCTTCAGATGTTCATGGACTACAATTCCCACCAGCCCCTGCTGGCATGGCCAATGCCATAGCCAGCAGGGGCTGCTGGGAATTGTAGTCCATGAACCTCTGAAGCATCAGAGTTGGACACCCTGCTTTCGATAACTGCCACACACACAGACATAGACATTCTGATTTTTAAACAAAGGCCATTTATACAGTTGTGGTCTTCTTCACACTGAAAGCAAGCAGAGTTCAGCAGACAAACTGTGCTGCAGGCAGCGCGCTGCCTCCTCATGCGTAAACAGAGAAACGAGAGGAGGTCCTACGACAAGCTCACTATGCAGCGAAGAGCCCCGAGGTAAACGTTCCGTGCATAATGGGCCAGGCAGTAATTGCATTTCCTTTAAAAAAGAAAATCTGTCGGCTCAGAAAGGTTAACACGACTTACAGGTGAGATCGCTAGCATCTGATCGGTCTTATCGCAGCATGCCAGGAATTAATGATTGCTCTGCCATCTGGGAGAACTTAACCCAGACATGGAGAAGTTTGAATGGTTTAATTGGACTCACACAGAAGTCCGGGCAGCCTCACGGAAACTCTTTGCCATGTACAAAGCGGAAGAGGCTGTTGCGTTTGAAAGCAAAAAAGGATCTGATCAGAGGCAGGTAGGAAAATTAAAAAAAATGATTTGAGCTCGAAAGGCTCTAGCTGTTCATTTATTTATTTTAATGTTATCACTACATATATATCCTGCCAACCTCCCGTAGGACTCAGGGCGGCTCACAAATAAAAGCATACAAAACCACACAATACAACAAATAATATAAAATATACATTGGAACATTGGAAGCATTGATCTGATATTGCAAATGCCTTAACAGTCCAGGTGCTCGGGAGCAACAGCCGCAGAAGGCCATTGCTTTCACATCCTGCACGTGAGCTCCCAAAGGCACCTGGTGGGCCACTGCGAGTAGCAGAGAGCTGGACTAGATGGACTCTGGTCTGATCCAGCTGGCTTGTTCTTATGTTCTTATGTTCTTAAAAAACAAATTAGAAAAGATGGCCAGGAAAAAAACAACTACCTGGGGGCATTAAAAAAGCGGATTTTAAAAAAATGGATGTGCGCGTTGTATCCAGACAAGCAGAGCTGCCAAATACAGTTCTGGGTTGGAAGATTCCTGAAGATTTTGGGTTGGAGGCTGCAGAGGGTGGGGTTTGGGGGCAGGGAGAGACCTCAGCAGAGTACAGGGCCATACAGTCATCAGCAATTTCCTGCGCAGAGAAGCAGATGACTCAATGATTAAAAGGATTGAAGAGTAAATGTTTATCAGGGGACTACGCTAAGGCTGGGAAAGAGGGGAAAGATACCAGACCAGGCAGCAGAGCCAACTCCCAGCCCTCCCCTGCTGGGTGCGGATGGAAGATCCTGAAGATCCTCCTAGGGAACCCAATAATGAGCCAGCTGTGCGCAGGAGGCAGAGGCAGAGCAACTACTGCAGGAGCAAAGGAGGAGTGCTCGTATTGCAGCAAGATATGGGAAGATAGAAGTGTCTGCATCTGATGAGGGTTAATGTAACCTCTATCTGTGGGTTCTGTGGGGCAGAACTTGGAATGAGTTTGCAACAACAAATTTTAAAAACAAAATGGTTTACTTTCTTAACATATAACATATAACATATAACATCAACATTGAACATCACACTTCAAGGTTCTGTCCAGGTTGCATTTTCAAGTCCTTCTATTTACAGTCTACTGATACTGCCAAGTCCAATTCTTCTTTGCAAGTGGGTTGGCTCCTGAAGACTCCAAGGGCTTGGTGAACAGGCTTCAACATGATGAAGGTTTCCAGGAGAACTCTCACCCATTACAAACATAAAAAACCCCCGAAACAATAAACTCCAACATTTACAACATAGCAAAAATAAGCAACTGCCTTCCCACTAGTTCCCAACAACATTGCAGTTACCTTAACAAGGTGTTAAGGGCTTATACAAATCAAGGTCCGAGTCTGGTAGCCTCGTCTCCTCCAAACTACATGAGCTCCGCAGCCTTCTGCTGCTTTGAGTCTCCACCCCTTTCTGGGTCAACCCATTCTGAGCATGGGGGGTTACATTAACTCCTCGCAGAATCCCAGCCCTTTAGACAAGGCTCTCTATATAACCCTTTCCTTGAGCTTGGTTCTGCCTGGGTGCAGCAAGCGTTACCTGCTTCCTCTGCGTGCCTGGTCTACCTCTGATTTCCAGCCTGTTTATTGGATCTCCTGTACCGCAATCGTGACTATCCTTTTGCCTGCTGCCTGCCTTGACCCATTGGACTGTCTTCTAATTGTGCTGCTGTCTGCTGTCTGTTTGGCCCTGCAGGGCTGGACTGGACCACGCCCTGCCCGCCAGCAGCCCCTCCTTAACCCTTTGCAGTTCTCAAAGAACTGAGACCCTTCAAGCCAGAAATGTGAAACTAATTTGTTATGACAGCTGGATATGATGTAAATTTGACTTGATAGGGCCAGACCTGTGCAGTGGGGGGGGGCAGGGGTGGAGTGAGGAGGAATTGTGTCCAGGGCACACGCACTCCCTGCACCCCTGCTGCAGCTCCACCCGCCCCCACCCGCCCCACCACAGAATTCTCCCACCATGCCACGCCCTGCCCTGCTGCGGCAGCGCCCAGGGCGTTGCGCCCCCGCCCTATTGGTGCTATTTATTTATTTATTCTTTTTATTTATTGTTTTATTTATAAACCGCCCTCCCCCGAAGGGCTCAGGGCGGTGTACAGATAAATAGGTAGAGCACATTAAAACCGGTAAGACCAAATCCCGATAAACATTAAATAATGGCTCTATATTATTAAAACCAGCCCCATTAAAATGCAGCGTTCTAACAGCAAATATATCAATGGCGTCCATCTGCTAATCCCCTTGGAGGTTTTAACTCCTCCAATGGCGTCCATCTGCTAATCCCCTATGCTGCTGGTGGGTGGGGCAGCCTCAGCTGGAGAGCCCAAAACCAGCCCAGAATGGCACTGGGGGAGGTAGTCAACACTGGGGTGTGTGTGGCTGCCTCAGCCCAGATTGGCAGGGGAGGAGTGCCTCACCGGGACAGGAGAGTCGGGTGGGGTGGGTGCAGAGGTGGGATCCAGCAGGTTCTCACAGGTTCCCGAGAGTAGGTTACTAATTGTTTGTGTGTGCCGAGAGGGGGTTACTAATGGGTGATTTTGCCATGTGATTTTTGCCATAGTTACGCCCCTCCTCTCAGCAGTAGCGCACAGAACTTGAAGCAGTCTAGCAGGAGGTGCACTGGCGTGCGTGGCAGCCTGCGCCTGCGTGCATTCGTTTCCCGCCCAAGGACCGGCTCAGCGGCTGCGTCCTTGCCACAGCCCTGCCCAGGAATGCCCCGCCCCTGGAATGCCCGGTCATGCCCCCGTCGTGCCCCGCCCAGCCCCATTGGCGCTACGCCACAGTTTGAATCCCACCACCATGGGAACCTGTTACTAAAATTTTTGGATCCCACCACTGGGTGGGTGACTGGACTGAACTGGCACATGCAATTGGCTCACCAGGCAACATCGGCAATGTGTGCGTGTGTGTGTGTGGGGGGGGAGCAGGGCAGTTGCCTCACTTGACTCACAGTTTCATGGCCATGTGGTACGTTAGCCGGGGCCCTGCCATATTTCTTTGGGGCCACTCTTAGAGGGCGACCTCGGAAATTGTTTGCTCTGATTCCAGCTTGTACCATAGAGTTTGGGGTGTGATGCCGCTTCTGGCAATGCCACTCTATGGTAAAACGATGCAGTTTGAACATCCTGGTGCTTGAACATCCTGGTGACCTGTGATGTAACGTCTGGTTATGACTGAGCTGCGACCATCTCTTCTCTCTCTTGTCTCTCCTCTCGCTTATTAACGGCTCCTGCAGCTGGAAACGGGAATAGGTTTTGGGCAGAGGTGGGATCCAGCAGGTTCTCACAGGTTCCCGAGAGTAGGTTACTAATTATTTGTGTGTGCCGAGAGGGGGTTCCTAATGGGTGATTTTGCCACGTGATTTTTGCCTTAGTTACGCCCCTCCTCTCAGCAGTAGCGCGCAGAACTTGAAGCAGTCTAGCAGGAGGAGGGGCACCAGAGTAATGCCCGGGGCAGCCCTCGCCTCGTGCATTTATTTCCACAGGACTGGTGTGGCTGTGTCACTTGCCACAGCCCGCTCGGGAATGCCCAGCTAGAATGCGGCCTTTGGGTGTGCCCCGCCCAAGCTCCGTGGCTACGCCACAGTTTGAATCCCACCACCATGGGAACCTGTTACTAAAAATTTTGGATCCCACCACTGGTTTTGGGTGCCTGTTTCTCGCTGTCCGAGGAATGTGTTTGAGTGAGTCTTCCCCTCAGAAGGTAGAACAGGATGCGTGTGAAAATGATGTTGCCACTGTGGGGGAAGTAAGGCTTTGCCTGTTTTATTGCATTCTGACAATAAAAAGCCATCAACTGTTCTATGCTTGCAATCAATAAGTAAGAATTCTGCTTTCAACAGGCCGATTTGTTTATTGGACAAGTCTGGAGTTGTGACTCTCAGACCTGATAAGCCTGTGGTGGCGAACCTTTGGCACTCCAGATGTTATGGACTACAATTCCCATCAGTCCCTGCCAGCATGGTCAATTGGCCATGCTGGCAGGGGCTGATGGGAGTATGGTCCATCTGGGCCGCCACCTGGGGGCACCAGCCCTGGGGTGCATGTTAGGTCACCTCTCCTTTAAACAAACATCAGCAAAGAACATCAATGGTTAAACACACATTATACGGGGACCAGTTCACTCCCATGAAATACAAGGGTTTTGGGGTTTTCCCAGCCCCGGTGATTCAGTCCAGGGTAGTAACTTGTCAGAAAGCAAATTCCACTCGGAAGCCACATTTGAGCATTTGAGGAACCATACGCTGTGGTTTTCTGAGGCTCTGCCCTCTTCTGTTACCTTATTTATTGCTTTAATTTGCTGCTAAGAAACATCGAGGGAGAGACTGGGTAAAAATATGGAAAGGGCGTGGGGCACCGGCCCTGTGCTTTGTTTATTGGCTTTCCAGGGGATCGGTCAGCCACCCTGAAAAGCAGCAGAAACAGGATACCAGACTAGGGAAACAGGATATTCAGCCCTGCCATGAAGGGGTGTGTGGTGCCTTGTGACTAACAAGGTTACAGGTCTGGGGGGAAATTGGAAGTAACTGAGAGCAAATTGCCAAAATTCTGTTTGTGTGCTTGTACACAAATATGTAAAATCAATTCTACCATGCTTACAAGCTTAAAATACAGATATCCAAAGATACTTTAGCTCAGGTAGGCAAAATTCCATATGTGTGAGGCTCAGGGGTGTGAAGGAGAGGGATAAGTAGCATTGTCAGCTAAACAGAGGCGTACCGCTCAGGGGGACATATGGGGTCAAATGTCCCGGGCTGCAACCATTTAGTCTCTTGAGGGGCACAAAATTGAGACAGATTCTGAAAAGAACGAGACAGATTCTGGCCTTGGACATTAAAAGCATGATGGCTCCATCCAAAAGGCCAGGCACCTGGATGGGCTTTCTCATTAGTTCTTTCAGGAGAGGAGCAAAAAGGAAACCCCTCCCCACCAGAGACCCATCCCACAGGGGCTCCCCGATGTTGAGCACTGTGAAGAGAAGAAGGACAAGGACAAGGAGAAGAGGAAGAAAAGACAAGGAGAAGAGGAAGGAGGAGAAAGGAGGGAGAAGGAGGAGGAGGAGGAGGAGAGAAAAATGAGGAGGAGGAGGGAGGAGAGAAAGAGAGAAGAAGAAGGAGGAGAAAGAAGGAGGGAGGAGAAGGAGAGCAGGAGGAGGAGGAGAAAAAGAAGAGAAGGAGGAGGAGGAGGAGACTGAGAAGGAGAGAAAGGAGGAGAAGGAGGAGGAGGAGAAGGAGGGGAGGGGGAGGGAGGAGGAGAAGAAGAGGAGAGAAAAGAGAAGAAGGAGGAGGAGGGAGGGGCGAGAGGGAGAAGAAGGAGGAGGGAGGGAGGAGAAGAAGGAGGGAGGGAGGGGGAGAGGAGGAAGAAGGAGGGAGGGAGGAGGAGGAGAAAGAGGAGAAGAAGGAGGAGGAGGAGGGAGGGACAGGGAAAAGGAGGAAGAAAGGAGGAGAGGAGAAGAAGGGAGGAGGAGGAGGGAGGAGAAGAGGAGGAGGAGGAGGAGAGAAGGAGGGAGGAGGAGAGGGCGAGGAAAGGAGGAGAGAAGGAGGAGGAGGAGGAGACTGAGAAAGGAGAAGAAAGAGGAGGGAGGAGGAGGAGGAGAAGGGGAGGGAGAAAAGTAGCAGGAAGAAGGGAGGGAGGAGAGGAGAAGGAGAAAGAGAAAGAGAAGGGGAGAGGGAGGAGGAGGGAGGAGAAGGAGAAGAAAAGAAGGAGGAGGGAGGAGAAGAGGAGAGAAGGGGAGGAAGAAGGGAGAATCTCAAGAAACAGTCCTTTTCTCCAGGGAATTGACTATGGCCATCTAAGGAGGTCCAACTGCACAAGAGCAGGAGATCTGGGCTCCCTGATCCAGCCTGCAGGCTCTGCTGGCACACAGGAAGTAAGGTCTAGGAGGACTTCCTGCCCAAGCTGCTATGCTGTGCAATGCACACTTGCCTCCACCTGGGAAGAAGTCGAGGCGACGCCTCATGCATTGTGAAGGATGTTTCTGTCACTGGCCTCCCCCTGGGATGTCAAGCTGTCCGCCCACCTGCCAGAGCCATCCAGAGCCACATACGCTGAGACAAAGTGACTTTATCTGCTTGAAGTGATAATTTTATTTGGCAAGCAGCTCTCAAGCCCTCATGGAGTCTTTTCAAGCTGGGAGCTTGCTTCCTGATCTTTGCTTGGCTCACTGGGCCAGGGAGCAGCTGCCTCTGCCATCGAAGGGCCTCGACAGGGACTCAGTGTTCAATAGGAAGCAAAGGAACCCATGTGCCCTTGGAAAGGCAAAGGGCACCTGAAGGCAAGAGTCTTTAACTGCATACTAAAAAAGAAGAAGAGTTTGGTTATCCCTTTCTCCTGTGGGAAGAATCAAGAGCAGGCTTACAATCTCCTCCTGACAAACAACCTGTAAGGTGGGTGGGGCTGACAGGAGGCTCCAGAAGGGCTGTGACTAAAAGATCCCGATAGACATGTGTTGGAGTGCACAAGCTAATCTGGTTGAGACCAGATGGCCTCCACAGCTCGAATGGCAGAACGGAGATCAGAGCCAGTTCTCAGGTGGAGCTGGCAACCACTGCAGCTTCAGAGTCAGTGAGGACGGCTAAACTTTCAGATTGGATCCATGAAATGTCCAAAATTGGGCAGGTGCACCGAAGGTTGAAACAGATCCCACTCTGCAGGCCTAAATGAATGCAAGAAGTTTCCAAATAATGGAATATATATCTATATTATATAATTGGAATATATATCTGTATTCAAGGGACCAGCAATGAAGATGTTACAGAAGACTGCATGGCATTGGGCTGTATCAGTGTTCTGTGAGCTTGTTTTTATTAAATTTGGATGCTTAAGTGTGTGTAAGAGGGCACCTGTAAGTCTTTTTGTTATTTTTGATTATGTTATCTTTTCCTTAGAAAAGTGAATTACAATGACACACCATTTACTGAGAGATTTCATTTTGTTTGAAGGATATGGTGGTCTTTAACTGGATCTTCATTTGGTTGAGGTACCGTAGTAATGAGGAGAAGAAGAAAAAAGAAAAAGAAGAAGAAGAAGAAGGAGGGAGGGAGGGAGGGAGGGAGGAGGGAGGAGGGAGGAAGAGGAGGAGGGAGAGGGAGGAGTTTGGGTTTATATCCCCACTTTCTCTCCTGTAGGAGACAAAGTGCTTACAATCTCCTTTCCCTTCCCATAAACAAACACCCTGTGAGGTGGGTGGAGCTGAGGCTCACAGAAGAGAAGAACTGTGACTAATTTAAGGTCCTTGGCTGGTGTGTTGCAGTGCACAGGAGGCTGAAATCACAGTTTCCCCGATTAAGGCCTCCACAGCTCAGGTGGAGGAGCGGGGAATCAAACCCGGTTCCTCCAGATTAGAGTACACCTGCTCTTAACCACTACGCCACGGAGAGAGATTTGCCCTGGTTTGTCCTCTACAGTGTTGGAACCTGTACATGAGGTCTGAGGCAAGAAATAGAAATCCGAGTTAATTGGTGGCTCCTGCAGAAACAGTTTGAGAAGCTGAACTGCCACTCGCCATACAACATGCAGCAATTTTATAATCCAATAAAGAGAGGCTACTTTAAAAAACACCTAACACCTGGCACAGCAAGTCAAAGCAGCCCCGTGTGATGTGTAAAATAAATCCTAGGCATTCTGGGAAATGCTTATTAAATTTGCTGGTTGATGGGGAAAAGAACACGGACAGATGATATTTGGTACAATGAGGGAAGGAAAGAGAGAGGAGGGAGGCGAGGAGTTTGAAGCACGGCTTTTCTCCTGTAGCAGGTCTCAAAAGCGACCTTCAAATTCCTTCCTTCTCTCCCCAAGGCAGCATGCGAGTGGGTGCTGACTGAGAGGTCCAGGAGAAGAGGGAGCAGGCTGGCCCAAAGGTGCGCCCAGCAGGCAGGTGTAAGGCAGGGAGAAACAAATCAGTTCTCAGCTTAGAGTCCACGCCCAGAGGCAAAGCGAGGAAAAAATGGTGCCTGGAACAACCCTTTTCTCGGATGCTTGGGGCATGGCTCGAGGGTGCAAGCCCTGCCCTGTGACATGAGAGGTGGGGGTGTACAGCAGGACAAAGCCCTTGACACCCGATGCAGGCGAGCCGTGCACTGGCTGTGGGCGGCGGGGGCCTGGGGAGGAGCAAGAGCTGGGGCTGGGGAGCAGGGGCTCGGGGGTCCGAGGGAGGCGGTGAGGTGCGGGTGGGGGCACGCTGGGTGATCATGTGGGGAGGGGGTGCCCGGCCGCAGGTGGAGAGGGATGGGAGGGGATGGGAGGGGTGGCAGTAAGGGAAGGGGAGGGAAGGGGAACGGGCCAGCATCTGGACATGGCGGCCCACTGAGTGGAGGAGGGAGGGAGGCGGCGGGCAAGGGGGAGGGAGGGAGGGAGGGAAGGGGGAAGGAGGGAAGGGGGGAGGGAGGGAAGGGGGAGGGGAGGAATGGCATGGGGGAGGGAAGGGGAGGAGGGTATGGGGGAGGAAGGGGGAGGGAGGAGGGAGGGGGGGGGGTATGTGGAGGGGGAGAGGAGGGAGGAAGGGGAGGGGGGAAGGGGAGGGAGGGGGAGGGTGGCATGCACGGGGAGGGAGGGGAGGAAGGGGTATGTGGAGGGAAGAGGGATGGAGGGAGGGGGAGGGGAGGGGAAGGGGAGGGTGGCATGCAAGGGAGGGAGGGAAGAGGGGTGCTTATGTGGAGGGGAAGGGGAGGGAGGGAGGAGGGGTGGCCTGGGGAGGGGAGGGAGGGGTGGGTATGGGTGGAGGAAGGGAGGGGAGGGAGGGAGGGTGGCATGCAAGGGGGGGGAGGGGAGGGGTATGTGGAGGGGTAGGGGGAGGGAGGGGGAGGGAGGGAGGGGTGGCATTAAGGGAGGGAAGGGGAGGAGGGAGGGGAGGGGTGCTGGGGAGGGAAGGGAATTGGGTATGAGTGGAGGGAAGGGGAGGGAGGGAAGGGAGGGAGGGGTGGCATGCAAGGGAGGGAAGGGGAGGGAGGGAGGGGTGGCATGCAAGGGAGGGGAGGGAAGGGAAGGGGGTACGTGGAGGGAAGGGGAGGGAGGGAGGGAAGGGAGGGGTGGCATGCAAGGGAGGGAAGGGGAGAGGGTATGTGGAGGGAAGGGGAGGGAGGGGAGGGAGGGGTGGCATGCAAGGGAGGGAAGGGGAGAGGGTATGTGGAGGGAAGGGGAGGGAGGGAGGGAAGGGAGGGAGGGAGGGGTGGCATGCAAGGGAGGGGAGGGGAGGGAAGGGGAGAGGGTATGAGTGGAGGGAAGGGGAGGGAGGGAAGGGAGGGAGGGGTGGCATGCAAGGGAGTGGACGGAAGGGGAGGAGGCCCTATAGGCCATACGCCCCTGTCCACTGCTCATGCGGAGGAGTGGGGAAAACAAATCCAGTTCTCCAGATTGAAGTCCATTGGTCTTAGCCACTACAGAAAAAAAAGTTAATTTATCCTCAAGGCAGAGTTGGTGGCATCTCATTTCCACACCCCACACTTGTGAGGGACGTATTCTAAACCAACGGACCACATCAATTTAGTCTTTATGAACCTGCAGCTCGAGAATGCCTGCGAGAGGCCCCACTTAACTTCCACTGACAGCTGTTTTAAACAGTTTTTAATTCACAGATCAGCAAGGCCAGGGAACAAAGGGAGAGGGTGGGTTTTTTTAATCGAAGGCCCACCTTCCAAAGTCTGGAGAACATCTGGGTTTTCCAGACCAGATGTCACACACACGCCTAAAAATGAAAAAAAGGAAGGTTTGCCAAAACTCCCTATCAGCAAAGGCTTTGTGCATGTCATGGAGACTGTGTTGACTCAATAATACAGATTTTATTATACTGTCCGCTCCATACTCCCTAGCACAGGGGTCTGCAACCTACGGCTCCAGAGCCGCATGCGGCTCTTCCAGCCTTATACTGCGGCTCCGCGTGGCCTGGAGGTTGGAGGGTAGCGTGGGCGTGTCCCTCCAGCCCTCCAGAGCAGCGCTGGAAGGAAAGGTGAGTGGAGGGGCTGAACCGGAGGCGGCTTCGTGTGTGGGGGTGCCGCTTTCCATGTCCCCTCCACTCACCTCCCCCTCCACTCACCGGGGAGGCCGCAGCCGCCATCCCCCTCAGCCTCACAGAGCCGGTGGCTGCCTGCTCCTTCGGGCAGGGGGGTTTCCCTGCCCGGCGCCTCCACCTCCCAGCACTGGAAGGAAAGGTGAGTGGAGGGGCCAAACCAGAGGTGGCTCCGCATGGAGCTGCCTCTTTTGCTCGGTAGATCTTCGGGGCTGTGGAAAATGGGTCCAAATGTAGGCTGACCAGACGTCCTGCTTTTGGCGGGACAGTCCCGCCTTCAAACAATTTGTCCCACGTCCCGCGGGTTATTTCCAGTGTCCCGATTTTGGAAGGCTGCCACACTGCCTTCTGGGACGCAAGGCAGTGCGGCAGCCTCCCACGCGTGCGCGGCCGCAGGAGCACACGGCCTTGTGGGGCGCTCCCGTTTCCCGCCCGTCCTGGTTCACAAAGGTGACCATCTGGTCACCTTGTCCAAATGGCTCTTTGGGTGGTAAAGGTTGCCGACCCCTGACGTAGAACAAAATGGCTATCACCGCTGTTAGCAAAAAAAGAGCACGCATCTTGGGTGCTGTGTGGTTTCCGGGCTGTATGGCCGTGTTCTAGCAGCATTCTCTCCTGACGTTTCGCCTGCATCTGTGGCTGGCATCTTCAGAGGATCTGATGTTGGAAAGCAAGTGGAGTTGGAAAGCAAGTGGCTATTTCAGCCAGAAAAATCAGCAATAGCAGAACACATGATAAACCAACCTGGACATAGAATATTATTTGAAAAAACAGAAATTCTGGACCACTCTGAAAGCCACTACGTCAGACTACACAGAGAAGCAATTGAAATCCATAAGCACATGGACAATTTTAACAGGAAGGAAGAAACTATGAAAATGAACAGAACTTGGCTGCCAGTGTTGAAAAATACTAGGGTCAAGACTGTGTCAAACCAGCTCCACACAAACACAGGATGACCATAGACAAAAGAAACAAAGGCCAGGATACTTCTATTCAGATGCTCCCACCAGTGACCTTGCTATCTACAGGGTTACTCCCAGGCTATAGTCTTCATTGTTACTCATACTTCTATTCAGATGCCCTCAACTATTGACCTGGTTGCCGCCTTTGTGACTCACAGACAAGGTTTCCCCACCCACCCTGGACACTCCAACAGATATATACTCCACTTGCTTTCCAACATCAGATCCTCTGAAGATGCCAGCCACAGATGCAGGCGAAACGTCAGGAGAGAATGCTGCTAGAACACGGCTATACAGCCTGGAAACCACACAGCACCCCAGTGATTCCGGCCGTGAAAGCCTTCCACAATACAGAGCACGCATCTGATCTGATCAGAAGACCACCTTTTCATTAGACAACACCAGCAGCGAGGTTAACAGATCCAGTAGCCAAGTTTCTTGACCTATATATAATCCAGAGATCCAAGGGTTAACTTGCCTACTTCCTTTCTCCCTTCTCCCCCTTCTTTTAGCTCTCACTTAATGTACTGATATTTATTCATAAAAAAATATTTTTGTTACCTGCTAGGCAACTGAATTCACTGTTGATGGAACTGTATTATTCTGCCGATAAAGGTTGTTGAAGTTGAAGTTGTTTTAAATGTTTTTTAAATCACAAATCGGCAACACAAGGGAACGAAGAGAGAGGGTGGGTTTTTTAATTGAAGGTCCACCTTCTGAAATCTGGAGGACATCTGGGTTTTCCAGACCAGATGTCACACACACACGCCTAAAAATGAAAGAGGTGCCGGCACAAGTTTGGTCCTCTCCCTTGCTTAAGTTTTTGGAGTGTCGTTCACTTCGAATTCCTGTTCTGTTTGACTTTTTCACCCTCTCCCCAAATGCCAGAACTGGAGGGCGTCCAGTGAAGCGGATGGGCAGTAGATTCAGGACAGACGCAGGAAATACTTGTTAACACATGAGCGATGAAAATATGCAATTTTCTGCAAGAGGATGTTGTAACGGCTAGAGGCGCAGACGGCTCTGAGAGAGAATGAGACAGATTCACAAAGGAGAGGTCTATCAAAGGCTACTTGTCGCAGTGACTCAACGGAACCTCCACGTTAACCTCTGAGCCCGTTCCGCACATGCAGAATAATGCACTTTCAATCCACTTTCACAATGGTTTGCAAATGGATTTTGCTATTCTGGTGGGGGAGTTATTGTGAGCAGAAACATTGTCCAAGCAGAAAGAACAAGACTTTCAGTTCTCTCAGCACTGGAGTCCTAGTCCGGTTCATTGGCTACTACGGTTTTTGACAGTAAGCTTACACCCTGGAACTCTTACTGGCGTCTAGCATGCTGCCGGACTCAAATCTAACTGGACTATCTTTGAAAATCACTGGGGGCTGTTACAAATCTACGTTACGCACTACAGATGGGACTTCAGCGGACTGAATAGCAATTAACAATAAACACAAAACACCACCAGTCCCGCTCCTTAAGAATAAGAACATAAGAACATAAGAACAAGCCAGCTGGATCAGACCAGAGTCCATTTAGTCCAGCTCTCTGCTACTCGCAGTGGCCCACCAGGTGCCTTTGGGAGCTCACACGCAGGGTGTGAAAGCAAGGGCCTTCTGCGGCTGTTGCTCCTGAGCACCTGGTCTGCTCAGGCATTTGCAATCTCAGATCAAGGAGGATCAAGATTGGGAGCCATAAATCAACTTCTCCTCCATAAATCTGTCCAAGCCTCTTTTAAAGCTAATACAAACACACAAACTTCCATACATACTAATTTACAAAGAATACACCCAACCATGTCCTGTATTCAGTGCTTTAGGAACGATTGAAAGTTGCTGCGTTGATGTGGCATTGATTCACCCAACTGCAGAGAATTGCCACCGTACCTAGTGGTCACAGCATTCTACTGAGGAAGAGATCATGAAAACGTCCCATTATCACGAATGCCGTTTTAGCATGCCTTATTCTGGATGTTTTTGCACTCCTAAAGAAGGTGCACAGCTATTGTAACCACTATGTCCTTCATGCAGAGGTGGGATCCAGCAGGTTCTCACGGGTTCCCGAGAGTAGGTTACTAATTATTTGTGTGCGCCGAGAGGGGGTTACTAATGGGTGATTTTGCCACGTGGTTTTTGCCTTAGTTACGCCCCTCCTCTTAGCAGTAGCACGCAGAACTTGAAGCAGTCTAGCAGGAGGTGTACCGGCGTGCGTGGCAGCCTGCGCCTGCGCGCATTCGTTTCCCGCCCAAGGACCGGTGCAGCGGCTGTGATTTGCCACAGCCCAGCCCAGGAATGCCCTGCCCCGAGAATGCCCGGCCACGCCCCTGTCGTGCCCCGCCCAGCCCCATTGGCTCTACGCCACAGTTTGAATCCCACCCCCATGGGAACCTGTTACTAAAATGTTTGGATCCCACCACTGCCTTCATGTATTCCGGCAGTGAAGGACTGTATCTTTAGATTCAACCTGTGTTTCATTACACAGGAAAAACATAAAGAATTCCTAGATCTTATTGTTCCTGTGTAAACAATTGTATTCTCTGTACATGTCTATTGTTAGTGGTTGTGCTTTTTGTAACTTTTTGTATTGCTATATGTTCGTAGCTGTTTTAGACAGTAGTGCACTTAATTTCACTTCCCAATTCACTTAGTAAATTAGTATCGAAGTTTGTGTGTTTGTGTGTTCTTCAGCAGCGGAACGGACGGGGACAAATCTCCCCGATTGTCACTTAAATTAGCACCAGTTGTGTTTGTTTGTTTGTTTATTTATTTATTTCTGAGGCTTTTATACCGCCCCATCCCCGAAGGGCTCTGGGCGGTGCACAACAAACAAAAGCAACAGTACAGAATAGTTAAAACATTAAAAGCAGCAGTAATTAGTAATTATCAGGAAAATGAAATAAGAGTGGGTCCAACATCCTAATTTCAAAATTCCCTCCCCCCCCCAGAGGGAGGCATGGGGGCCTCGATAGGTGACCAGTGACCCAGATGTCAGGGTCAAACGAGGACCAAACAAGGAGCCAAACAGGGGGGGCACCACATCAGCGGCCGGTACCTCCAAAGGCCCGGCGGAACAGCTCCGTCTTACAGGCCCTGCGGAACTCACCAAGGTCCCGCAGGGCCCTGGCATGTGTTTGCCAGCACATGCTTTCGGGTCGCCAACTTTATTCGCATTCAGCAGCCATAGATGCGGGCGACATGTTCAGAGCGAAAAGCACCGGATCACAGCCACACAGCCTGGAAAAACCCCCACAACAGGCTGCGGATTCCCGCAGCGAAAGCCTTCGACAATATGAGCCTGTGTTTGTTTGTTTTCCTTTAATAGGAGACTGATGTTTTGCAGACAAGAGAGGAGAATCTCCCCAGACGAAGCACTTTACCTTGGGTTTTAATCTCCACCCTCAATCTCTAGGGAAAGACTGGGGGGGCCCCCAGGAGGAACCCATACCTGCTAATAGGCTTGGGGGCACCATTAGCTGCTAATTGGCAGATTCTCCCTAATTGTTTCCCTGAGGCTTAATTACCTTTT
>NC_059426.1:173330958-173354385 GCF_021028975.2 Sphaerodactylus townsendi
TCTTCTTCTTCTTCTTCTTCTTCTTCTTCTTCTTCTTCTTCTTCTTCTTCTTCTTCTTCTTCTTCTTCTTCTTTCTATATTTTGTGATATTTTATGCATATTTTTAGATATTGATGTGTAAGCTTCTTTATTGGGGTTTTCCTGTATAGTTTTCTACTGATAAGAGCTTCAAGCACGGTGCAACAAATATGTTTGTGTGGATGTATTTTAACAGACATCTTGCCGTCAGACTTCTCCACCTGAGTTCCCAGGGGTCTCTATGTCGTCCCTCCTCCCCATTATGGTTCCAGGCTTCCTCCCTCTCCGGGGCAAATGAGCCTGCCAGCAGTGCCAAACTCCGGGCTGCCACTGATGCACCTGCTAATGGAAGGTGCGTTCTCTGTGCATGCACAGAGAATGCTTTTGTAAAAAAAATCAGACAGTTTTAACTCCTTTTTTTATTTCCCCAGATTTTTCTGCAGACCCGCGTGGGGGGGGGGTGTTCCTATGAGTCTGCAGGAGAAATCTGTTGGGGGGTGTGTGTGTGTGTGTGTGTGTGTGTGTGTGTGTGTGTGTGAGTGTGCGGGTGTGTCTTGTGTGTGTGTGTGTGTGTGTGTGTGTGTGTGTGAGAAGAAGAGTTGGATTTATATCCCCCCTTTCTCTCCTGTAAGGAGACTCAAAGGGGTGATAATCCCCTTTCCCTCCCACAACAAACACCCCTGTGATGTGGGTGGGGCTGAGAGAGCTCCAAAGAGCTGTGTGGCTAGCCCAAGGTCACCCAGCTGGCATGTGTTGGAGTGCACAAGCTAATCTAGTTCACCAGATAAGCCCCTCCACAGCTCAAGGGCAGAAACAGGGGAGATCAAACCCGGTTCTCCATATTAGGAAGTCCTACCTGCTCTTAACCATTTGCATCACGCTGGAAGTGTGTCCGCTTATCTCCGGATTTGCAGAATATGCACCCGGTGGGGGCACAGATGGGAATTAGAAAGATATATAGTCCACCTTGGTGGATTATGCTATGTAAATACAATCAACAGCGTGGGACATGCAGTTAAACAGTTCAGTAGAGTTTCTGGGTCACTGAATTTAGATTGCAGAAATGGGGACACAAGCAGAAATTGGACCCAGAAATTTTTTAAAAGCCTCTTTGCCCTATTGGCTTTGAGAGGAACATGACGTTGTGCAAACACTCTCCCTGGAAAGCGAAACGAATCGGGTTGCACAGGAAGGCAGTTTAATCTCTGGAGTCTCTGCTGCCTGTTGTGTGGACAAGTTTGAAGAAGAGCAGAGAGGAGGGGTTTTTTCCAGTGCCCCTCCTCATGACTTGTGACTCTCTCCCTTCTTCAGCATTACGAGGAAAGAGGAAGAGATCGCCAGCCTCCCAGGGGAGTTAGTCGTCAAGAAGCAGAGCCGTGGAGCAGCAGAGGCAAAAAAACAATGTAAGTCAGCTGTTTCCAAAATATTTTACAGGGGAGGGTGGAACTCTGCTGAGGACGCCTTGCTTGCGAGCAGCCGCCTTCGAGCGGCTACCTACAGCTCAGCTTTTGAGGGCTGCCCGGGACAGGAAGCCCCGGATCCCATGAACACACAGGAAGCTGCGCTTATCAGGCCTTCTCGGATCCACCCAGATCGGGTATTGTCCACTCAGGCTGGCGAAAGCCGCCTGGTCCAGGAGTCATAAGCAAAGATCTTTCTCATCACCTACTGCCCGTGGTGGCAAACCTTATGGCACTCCAAGATGTTATGGACTACAATTCCCACTTCAAGCCCCTTCCAGCATGGCCAATTGGCCATGCTGGCAGGGGCTGATGGGAATTGTAGTCCATAACATCTGGAGTGCCAAAGGTTCGCCACCACTGACCTACTGCCTTGCCCTTTTAACTGGAGAGGCCACAGAGAGTTGAACCGGGGAACCTTCAGCATGGCAAGCAGATGCTCCATCACTGGAGCCACAGGTGACACTCCCATGAAGCTGTCTTTTACTGAATCAGACCTCTGGCCTGTTCTAGGTCTGGGGTGTGTGCTCTACTCAGACTGGCAGCTGCTCTCCAGGGTTCTCAGGGTGAGGTTCCTTACCTGCTACCTGGTCCTTTTGGCTGGAGATGCCAGGGATTGAACCTGGGACCTCCCCTTTATCCAAACTCTCGTAGAGACCCCCCCCCTCCCGCTTTCCCAAGAGTTTGTGAAAAGCAGTCTTCGGAGCTAAGGTGCCCCAAAGGTCTGTGGCAGATAGCAAGAGAAAGCCACCTGGCTTCCTGCCCTACAAGATAATGGGTGTAACCCGTGGGACCCAGGAGTACCAGGGGAAGCCTAGTTGTCTACAAAGCGTGCGAAAGCTTCATAAAGTAAAGATCAAAGGAAAGAATGCTTCAGATGGCTTGGTGGCAACATAAAGCAGGCTGGTGACATATATCTTTTAGCAGCACTGGATTTGTTTGTTTTTTAAGCAGTTATATCGAGGAGTCAGGAACGCATCTCTCATATAGATACTACCCCCTGACACTCCCAATTCCCGGGCACTGTGCTTTGCAGCAGTTGATGTTTCCCCAGTCTTCAAAGACAGCCCGCAAGCATAGGCAGGAGCATAGCATGGCCCAGCGGTCAGACCCGGGTTCAAATCCCATACTCTGCCATGGAAGCCTGTTGGGCAAATCCCTCGGCCCCTGTCAAACCCTTTCAGCCTGTATCAAACCCCCAGATGCTCTTCCACTGGAACCACTGGCTTCCTGCATCACAAAGAGGAACTGATTTAATGTATAAAGCGGCCGCTGACAGAATCCATCTACTGCGGTGATACGCTCGCCTTGGGGTGGCGTGCAGAGTGGCTCCCCCGGGGGTCTTAGGATATTATCTCCTGCCACTCCAGGATCCTTTTGAGCTGAAGAGGCTAAGGGAATTAATCTGGCATCTTTTCTCTTGCCCAATAGCAGGCTCCCTCTCTGCTTCTAGGGAGGATAGTTCTTGGTGAAATTCAGTGATGGCTAACCTTTTCGAGACCGGAAGTGCCTAAACTGCAACCCAAAACCCACATATTTTTCGCAAAGCGCTCAACACGGCAATTTTAACCTGGAATACTGAGGTTTTAGTTTTAGAAAAAACGGTTGGCTCCGAGGCGTACATTACTCGGGTGTAAGCTTGGTGGTAGTCGGTGGCTTTGCTTTGAAGCTAAATCCGTGCAACGCTTCGAACGGATGAATCACTTAATTTAGGAGTGGTTTACTCCAGAAGCAAGCCCCATTGCCAGCAACCGAGTTTACTCCCAGGTAAAGGATCATGCTTTAGTTCTTCCCATGAAAAACCAGTGGGGTTTGAATAGCTTTAACAGGGCTACCTACACCGCTTCCCCAAAACTAGGTCTTAAGTTTAATACTAATAATCGAGCTCCAGCGGCCTGTGGCCAGCTCTAGATGTGTGTGTGTAGCGTGGCCTGCAGAAAGGGCTGTGAGTGCCAATTCTGGCACCCAGGTTCACCTACCACTGTTCTAGGAAGGAAAGAACTGAACTGTTCGCGGCCTAGCACATGCATTTATGGAATATCTTGTTCTACTAGCGACGCACACCAGGCCTGAACCGTGAGGGAAGTCATACAGCTCAGTTGAAGCCGACTTTTGTCACCTTGGCGCATGATTTTTACGCATTTCCATTTCACCTGCTGCAGAGATTTTTTTGGCTTGCACCTCTTTCCCCCCTTAACTCCTTGAGCTGGGACATTTGGCGCTATCAAACACCACTTTTTCAAAGTTTTATTTGCAATCCGCTGACTTCCCCTTTGCAAAGATGTTCAGCGCCTGCCTTTTTCTCTCTTTCCGGATTACATATTGATAGCACTTTGGGCGATTTCAATTCAAGCACTGCTTTATTGGGGAAGCGAGGAGGAATAGATAACGAAAAAAGCAAAGAGACGGAAGCTCTTATCCGCCCCCCCAAAACAAACTTTTAGGGAGCTGTCTGGCTGTTGTGGGTTTTCCAGGCTGTGTGGCTGTGGTCTGGTAGTTTTGCTCCTAATGGGGTGCTGTGTGTGGTTTCCGGGCTGTATACTTGTTCTAGCAGCATTCTCTCCTGACGCTTTCGCTTCGCATCTGTGGCTGGCATCTTCAGATCTGTTGTCTTTTCTCACCTAAAGAGCCTGCACACTTCACAAAAAATTCCTCCTATCAATTTAAAATGATGAATGTATATGTAAAAGGTCAGGAAAGAAAGAAAGAAAGAAAGACTATAAAGCAAAAAATAACTTTTAAAATGCCAGCTATCGATATGGGTGTGAAATAGATGTGTTTCTCTGTAGTGGCCAGGATCAATCCACGGAGAGAAACGCATCTTCTAGCGTGACGACGCCTTTGAAGATGCTAGTCATAGATGCTAGGGAAACATTAGGAGCAAAACTACTGTGACCACAGCCACAAAGCCTGGATAACCCACAACAGTCAATTGATTCTGGCCATGAAAGCCTTTGACAGTACATTGAGCTGTGTTGTCTTTTCTCACCTAAAGAGCCTGCACATCACAAAAAATTGCACCTCCTATCGAATTTTAAATGTGATGAATGCTATGGATGTAAAAGGCCTGGAAAGAAAGAAAAGACCATATAGCAAAAATAACTTTAAAAATAACTTTAAAAATAATAGAATGTTCAGTGGGGTAGTCATAGAATCATAGAGTTGGAAGAGACCCCTAAGCGTACCATCATCAAGTCCAACTCCCCTGCCATGGCAGGAACACATATAGTCAAAGCACTCCTGACAGATGGCCTTCCAGCCTCTGTTTAAAAAAACCTCCAAAGAAGGAGACTCCGCTAACCAATCCAGTCAACCACTAAAAAGCTGTTCACTTGCCTCCAAAATGCATCTTCATACAGGAAAACGTCAAGTATCATTACTTCCGGCTGAGTACTCACTCCAGAGCGTTCGATGGATGTAACCTAAAAAGGCCTTTGCTGGTGGAGGCCAGTTTCATGGTTTGAAAGTGTTGTCACGCCACAGCTGATTTGTGGCAACTCTATAGAGTTTTCAAGGCAACAGGTGAACGGAGGTGGTTTCCTATTGGCTTCATTCTGTGTAGCAAACCTTGGATTTCCATGCTGAGCTTCCCATCTAAGTACTACTGAGGGTCAACCTTGCTTCCCTCGGCCTCCAAGAGCTGATGAGATGAGGCTAGCCTGGGCCATCTAGGGTCAGGAATGTAGCTTTAGGGAGGCTAAAATTGTTCCCTAGAGAAGGTGGGAATTCAAGCAAAGCCTTTTGAGTTGATCCTATAAGGTAGTTGATTTGTGCATGGGAGTGTGCTTCCCAAGTTGATTTGAAATGATGAGAACGCCTTTGATAGGACCTTAATAATACTATATATAGCAAAAAATAATCCAAAATATTTAGCCCACTCTCTGGGCAAATAAAATATTTTATTAAAATGCCATGTGGCTTGCAAAAATCTTTAGGTGTAGCCAATTTAGTCTGGTCATTCTGTGATCCTTGCGGGACCACTACACAGACGCAGTGGTTCATTTAGTGCAGCATCCTCTATATCACATGTAGTCAGCTAGTTCCTTCTAGAGGGTGCAGAGGCTGGAGAGCATCAGAAGAGCTTCCTTTGCTGGATCAAAACCATTGGTCATGGCAGAACATAAGAACAAGCCAACTCTAATCAGACCAGAGTCCATCTAGTCCAGCTCTCTGCTACTCAAGTGAGTGGCTCCACCAGGTGCCTTTGGGAGCTCACGCGGGCAGGATGTGAAAGCAATGGCCTTCATGCTGCTGCTGCTCCCGAAAGCACCTGGACTGTTAAGGCATTTGCAATCTCAGATCAAGGAGGATCAAGATTGGGAGCCATAGATCAACTTCTCCTCCATAAACCTGTCCAAGCCCCCCCTTTGTAGCCATATCCAGGTTAGTGGGCCATCACCACCTCCTGTGGCAGCATATTCCAAACACCAATCACACGCTATGGAAGAAGTGTTTCCTTTTATTCGGTCTCTAATTCTTTTCCCCAGCATTTTCAATGAATGCCCTCTGGTTCTAGTATTGTGAGAAAGAGAGAAAAATTCCTCTCTGTCAACATTTTCTACTCCCATGCATAATTTTACAGACTCTCAATCATATCCCCCCTCAGCCGCCTCTCCAACTACTAAATAGTAATTCCCTAGGAGTAGCCCCCAGAGAGAAGGTGGGAATTCAAAGCCTTTGAGTTGATTTGGATAAGGTAGTTGATTTGCATGTGGAGGAGGTGCTTCCCAAGTTGATTGTATTTATAAGAACATCTCTTGATAGGGACCTTTAATAATACTATATAGCAAAACAATCCAAAATATTTGCCCACTCTCTGGAGCAAACAAAATATTTTGTATTGGGAAGCAAGATGTGGCTTTCAAGTAAAAAATTCCTAGGTGTAGTCAATGAAGTCTGGCTTCATCCACAGCCAACACAGGCTTCTTGTGACTTGTGACCATCACACAGACGCAGGGTTCATCTAGTCCAGCATCCTGTATCACACAGTAGTCAGCTAGTTCCTCTAGAGGGCCAACAACAGGGCATAGAGGCTGAGGCTCTCATGAGAGCATCAGAAGAGCCTTCCTGGATTGCAGGGACCAGTGGCCCATCTAGTCCCTCGGGCAGATCCTAGTGTCTCTTTACAGTGCCAACCCCAGTTCCTCTGCAGAGGACCAACAACAGGGCATAGAGATTGGAGACCTTCTATTAGGAACATCAGGAAGAGCCCTGGCTGGTCTCCAGACCATTGGTCTATCAAGTCCAACATCCCTTCTCAAGCATAGTGGCCAACCAGTTCTTCTGAGGGCCAATAACAGGACACAGAGGCCAGGGCCACCTCTCTACAAGAACATCAGAAGAACCCTAAGTTGGATCAGACCGTAGTGGTCCATCTTAGTTCAACATATCCTTGTTCCTCTACTTCCAGTGGCTACAACCAACAGTTCCCTCTGGTGGTCCAACAGCAGGGCAAAGAGGCAGGGCCTTCATAAGAACATGAAGAATGGGCATTCTGCTGGATCAAACTGGTGGTCCATCTAGTCTGCAGCATCCCATGTCTCACAGAGTGGCTACAACCAGTTCCTCTTGGAGATCCATAACCATTAGGGCAGACAGGCCGAGGCCATTCCCATATGTTGCCTCTGGCACTGGTTTTTAAAGCTTGACTGCTTCTTGAACGGGAAGTTCCATTCAGCTGTACCATGCGCTACTAAGTAGTCACTGCAGCCAATTTAAATGGACTCTCAGCTGGTGTTTCCTTCCTTTGTTTAGGGTGTGCATGTGTGACTCTGTGCTGTGTTGTCTCTTGAATATTTCTCCTTTTTCTTCCTGATAAGTGCAGTCAAAGGTATGGCGCTCCTGGTAACGATGTCTTGGTAGCCTCAGAGCCAGCAAGTAATAGATGGGAGGGATGCGTAAGGAAATGATCAGCAAATGGTTTTATTTTTCGGGGTTTTTTTGAAACTGTCCCATGCAAAAGCCCTCTCCTAGACATTATTACAATTCTTTACCTCTATCTGGTGTGCCTCATCCGGAAGGAGCCACTCTCTCTTCTGCTTTTGCCAGTATTGCTGATAAAATGCTCACCTTCTCTGAAAGTGAAAAGCAGACAAAAAAAAAGAGTTTAATTCTTATTGAAACTGAACCCATTCTTTCTAAAAACGATTAGGGACCTCCGAGAAGAAAAACTTCTGGAAAGCCATGGAAGCATTTGGCCTCTAACAGAAAAATTGCTGCAGGACAGAGAGATCAAGACGCCAAGGTTGTAATAACTTGAAATGCTAGAAACCATTTGGCGCTTACAGACAGAAACGATCCTCGAGCCCGCCTCTTTGAAACCGAAAGGAGCCGTTTAACTTTTACTGCAGTTTAAAGATACTTCCTCTTCTCAATGCACGCTCTCTCTCTCTCTCTTCTCTCATCTCATTTCTGCTTGTGCCTGTAACCCCTGATCTTCCCATTTTTACGCCGCCTGGCTCGCTTGTAGCTTCTGATTTTGAGGGCCTGTTGATTTTCTGTTTGTTTTCATTTTTCGTTTTGTTTGAACAGTTTGTTTAGAGCTGAGGCCTCAGCGATCTCTCTCTCTTCGGAGGAGGTATCTTAAAAAAATCTTGGTGACTGCCCCTACCTTGGTTTTCTTGGTTAAGCTAAATTGACTTGCCAGTCAGGTAATGCATATAATCCTAAAGCAGCAACGGAGAGAAAGAAAAAAGCTCGTATGCCCTTTCTATGCCACTACACCTACCTCAGAAGTGGCATAGGGTGTGTCTAGGAATCTGCCAGAAGCAGTAGTTTTACTCATAGATTTTGTGGCAGTTTCCCTGGAGCTACAAAACACAAAGATATTGCCTTTGGGGAGCCCGGGTCCGCTTCGGATGCCCCCCCTTTTTTCTAACACCTGTGGACTCCTGCCGCTCTGCCGCTCCCTCTTCCTCCCCCCTTTCTTAGGGGACCATGAGCAGGACGCCAATCGGGTAATTCTTGATATTAAGATGCTAGTACGATTTAATTGGGGGTTGATTTTTAACATATAGAGCCATATTTAATGATTATCTATAACTTGTTTTTATTGTGCTCTATCTGTTTGTTTGTTCACATCTAAGCCCTCTGGGGAGGGCTGTTTATAAATACAATAAATAATAATAATAATATATCCCGCTAATACACAAGTCTCAATATAAAGTGCGCAGTGTGCGTTTATTGTGCTAGTGTGATTTCTAAACATCCACTTATCACTGTACCTAACAATCACTATTTGCTATTGCCTCAATTCCTGAACACATAACAAATATTACCAAATCGTAATAACTGGGGAGACCATGTGGTTGCCGGGTTAAAGTATGAAGAAACAGTGGTTTCAGTTTAGCATTCTTCTGCTGACGCTTTCTGCGTGCATCTGTAGATCCTCTGGAAGATGCCAGCCACAGATGAAGGAAACGTCAGCAGAGAATGCTGCTGGAACACGGGCCATACAGCCCGAAAACCACACAGCACCCCAGTGATTCCGCCATGGAAGCCTTCTTCGGTAATGAAATGTACAGCTGTTATTCATAACAAGTCAAGAGGGACAGGCAGCTTAACAGCTTATGATAATAATTTGTATCAAATTACTGACTACCTGAAGCTCAGCTTCTACTGAAGAAGATTGCCTTTTTTGGAAAACCCGGATGATAACCGTGGAACCCATTGTAGACTCTCAGACGGAGAGAAGTTGCTGCCTAATTGGAATTTTGTTATGGACAATTGAGTTGTTTTGGTTTCGTGGGTCCAAGAAGAGGAGGAAGCTTAATATAATCGTGGACTACATAAACTGGATGAGTTAAGGGGTAACTCTCCCAACCTCTGCATTCTTAATGGTTTCTTTAAGAACATAAGAACGCAGCCTGCTGGATCAGACCAGGAGTCCATCTAGTCTGCTAGCACTCCTTGCTACTCGCAGTGGCCCACCAGGTGCCTTTTGGGAGCCTCACATGCAGGATTGTAGTGTCTAAATTATATGTTATGAGTAAGAGTTGTATGTTTGGCAATAAGTATTTGTTATGTGTTAGAATTAGGCAATAGTAAAACAGTGGTAGTCTGTTAGCTATAGTGATAAGTGGATGTTTAGAAGTCACTTGTAGCAACAATAAAACGATTCTTTGTCCCTTTATATTGAGGCTTTTCTTGTGTATTAGTGGGATAGATCTTTGTGGGTTTTGGAACTTATCTGCTATACACTATTGGATATTAATTTCCTAGAGTTGTCCTAAGTAACTGGAAGGATGCAGCGTGAAGGGATGCCGTGGACTCATATAATAACCTTCTTGCCAGTTGCCGGGCAGTCCTAATAACACTGGTGGAAGTTGGGGAAAATAGAAGTGGGACTTGGTGCCCAACTGAGGAAGTTTGAAATAGAAGGATCGAACCCAGACCAGACGAGGGAAGCATTTTGAAGTCCCAGTCCACTCAGTAGTATAGTTAAGCAGCGCATTCAGCCATCTCTCTTGATGACATCATTTAGCTGCTGACATTCCAAGTAGAGCCAGATATTGTCAGTGTTGGGATTGGTTTTCCTCCAGGTGAAATTCATCCTGCTATATCTCTGCAATGGTCTAAGTGATGGGTAACAGTCCTTTATAAATACTAGCTATGTTGGTATGGTAGTCATTTTTTTGTCGTCAAGCCGCTTGTGCTGATTTTATGACTCCACAGGGTTTCAAGGCTAGAGATGTTCAGAGGTGATTCGCCATTAGCAGTGGAACCTCGGGTTTTCAAGTAGCAGTCCGGCCTCAAAAGAATCAATGAAAACCGAAACTGATGAAAACCGAGGCAAACTTCTCCATAGGGAATCAATGTAAATCCAATTAATCCGCTCTAGGCACTCCTAAAAACATACCAAAAACACATTTTTGGTGAATGAACATAGTGTTTAATGCTGAAAACAGTCACAAACAATAACACTACAGGACCAGCTTCAGAGCCAGGTGGATCAATGTCGCACTGGTAAAGCTGTCCTAAGAGGTCTGTTTCTGACGCCTCTTTAAGATTTGTCTGAAATGACATTAAATATTAAACAAGTTGCAGACATGGCCTGCAACACAGCTTTGTCCGGGGTGATTTTTCTCCACAAACCCCTGCACCTTTTACTGCAGATAGATGAAAACCGAGGCAAATCGATGAAAAAACTCCAGACAAATTTTTCACTGAAAAAATGGGATGAAAACCTAAAACCGATGAAAACCGAGGTTCCACTGTACCAACCCTCTTGTTATTCCTTGGAGGCCTCCTATCCAAATGGTTGCCAAGGTCGGTGCCAACCGTTGGTCACAGATAGCCCAAGGTCACCCAGCAAGTTTCCATGGCAGAGTGGGAGATTCGAATCCAGGTTTCCCAGATCCTAGTCCGACAACTTAACTACCATATCACGCTGGCTCTCATTAAGTCATACATGCATACACATGAACTCTTTTAAAAATACCCTAGCTCCAGAATCGATGTATTTAGACTGCAGGAAGATGTCCCTTGCTTTAAAAAAAAGTTTCATAAAATATGTTTCACCCACGGTGAGCTGCTTTTTCTCTTGGTAAGCCCTCTGTGATTTTTCTTCTCATCCTAACTAAGAATTCCTTTCCCTTACAGAAGTTATATTTAAAAAAAAACTTTTTCAAGAATAAGCTAAAGTAACTCACAGTGTTATCTTAAGCAGAGTTACAATTTGCAAATCACCTTGAACCACAAGGAAGTGTAGGTTGTAAATGTTTTAATAAAATAAACACACTTTTCAGGCCCACTGAATAGGCTTAGAATGATGTAACTCTTTTGGAACGATGCACTTTTAATAAAACTATATTAAGAATTAGAAGGAGAAGAGTT
Organism: Sphaerodactylus townsendi; assembly: GCF_021028975.2. Taxonomy (NCBI): domain Eukaryota; kingdom Metazoa; phylum Chordata; class Lepidosauria; order Squamata; family Sphaerodactylidae; genus Sphaerodactylus; species Sphaerodactylus townsendi. The sequence continues at coordinate 173,342,271 of NC_059426.1, forward strand.
TGAATTTATACCCCCTTTTTTTCTCCTATAAAGCTGGGCCCATAACCTGTGAAGGATCGGGTAAAACTCCTAGTAGCAGAGCAGTGCCACTCTCAGGAACTCAGTAGGAACTCAGAGGGGCTTACAATCTCCTTTCCCTCCCCCCCAGCAACAAACACCCTGTCAGGTAGGTGGGGCTGAGAGAGCTTTGAAGAACTGTGACTAGCCCAAGGTCACCCAGCTGGCGTGTGTTGGACTGCACAGGCTAATCTAGTTCCCCAGATAAGCCTCCACAGCTCAAGTGGCAGAGCAGGGAATTAAACCCAGTTCCCCAGATTAGAGTTCACTCCGTTTCAACTGATTCACGCCACTGCTGCTCCTCAATTAGTTAAAATACTGCCAGTTGGGTCCACAACCTCTGTGCTTGGGGGAAAGTGGAGCGAATAGCATAATGGCATCTCCTTCCTATGAAGTTTTAAGAAAAATTTTAAACAAAACATCTGTTTGAAGACTTGGAATTAGCACCCAGGATATCATAAGAACATAAGAACATAAGAACAAGCCAGCTGGATCAGACCAAAGTCCATCTAGTCCAGCTCTCTGCTACTCGCAGTGGCCCACCAGGTGCCTTTGGGAGCTCACATGTAGGATGTGAACGCAATGGCCTTCTGCGGCTGTAGCTCCCAATCACCTGGTCTGTTAAGGCATTTGCAATCTCAGATCAAGGAGGATCAAGATTGGTAGCCATAAATCGACTTCTCCTCCATAAATCTGTCCAAGCCCCTTTTAAAGCTATCCAGGTTAGTGGCCATCACCACCTCTTGTGGCAGCATATTCCAAACACCAATCACACGTTGCGTGAAGAAGTGTTTCCTTTTATTAGTCCTAATTTTTTCCCCCCCAGCATTTTCAATGAATGCCCCCTGGTTCTAGTATTGTGAGAAAGAGAGAAAAATTTCTCTCTGTCAACATTTTCTACCCCATGCATAATTTTGTAGACTTCAATCATATCCCCCCTCAGCCGCCTCCTCTCCAAACTAAAGAGTCCCAAACGCTGCAGCCTCTCCTCATAGGGAAGGTGCTCCAGTCCCTCAATCATCCTTGTTGCCCTTCTCTGCACTTTTTCTATCTCCTCAATATCCTTTTTGAGATGCGGCTACTCAGAACCGGATACAGTAATCCAAGTGCGGCAACGCATTCACTGTTTTTACATAAGGGCATGACAATCTTTGCAGTTTTATTCTCAATTCCTTTCCTAATGATCCCCTGCATAGAGTTTCGCCTTTTTTACAGCTGCCATGCATTGAGTGGACATTCCCATGTAACTATCGACTAAGACGCCTAAATCCCGTTCCTGGTCTTTGACTTATAGCACTGACCCCTGTAGCTTGTATGTGAAGTTTGGATTTTTTGCCCCTAGGTTGCATCACTTTACATTTTGCTACATTGAACTGAATTTGCCATTTCTGAGCCCACTCACCTAATTTATCAAGGTCCGCTTTTGGAGCTCTTCGCAATCCTTTGCATGGCTCTCACCACCCTATATGAATTTGGTATCATCTGCAAACTTGGCCACCACGCTACCCACCCCTACTTCCAGGTCATCTTTTATGAATAGGTTAAAGAGCACTGGTCCCAAAACGGATCCTTTGGGGACTCCACTCCCGACATCTCTCCATTGTGAGAACTTCCCATTTACACCCACTCTTTGTTTCCTGTTTCTCAACCAGTTTTTAATCCATAGGAGGACTTCCCCTCTTATTTTCTCATTGCTGAGTTTTCTCAACAGTCTCAACAGAGGAACTTTGTCAAAAGCCTTTTGGAAATCCAAGTAGACAATGTCCACCGGTTCACCCCTGTCCACATGCCTGTCTACACCCTCAAAGAACTCTAGTAAGTTTGTAAGACAGGATTTGCCTCTGCAAAAGCCATGCTGACTCTTTCTCAGCAGGTCTTGCTTTTCTACATGTTTTATAATTTTATCTTTAATGATAGATTCTACTAATTTACCAGGAACAGATGTCAAACTGACTGGCCTGTAATTTCCCGGGTCCCCCCTAGATCCTTTCTTAAAGATTGGTGTGACATTGGCCATCTTCCAGTCTTCAGGGATGGAGCCTGATTTCAGGGATAAGTTTCATATTAAAGTGAGAAGATCAGCAATTTCATGCTTGAGCTCTTTAAGAACTCTTGGGTGAATGCAATCTGGGCCAGGGGATTTGGTAACATTTAGTTTATCAATGGCTGCCAGAACTTCTTCCTTGTCTACCACTATCTTCGCTAGTTCCTCGGATTCGCCTCCTAAGAAGCTTGGTTCAGGTGCAGGAATGTTCCTCACCTCCTCTTGGGTGAAGACAGATGCAAAGAATTCATTCAGCTTCTCTGCAATCTCCCTGCCATCTTTTAGCACACCTTTTGTTCCTTTGTCATCTAACGGGCCTACCGCTTCCCTTGCTGGCTTCCTGCTTTTGATGTACTTGAAGAACTGTTTGTTGCTGGTCTTCGCAGCCATGCGTTCCTCATAATCCTTTTTTGCCTCCCTTACAGCTAACTTGCTTCTCTTTTGCCACCATTTGTGTTCCCTCTCATATTCTTCATCAGTCAAACTGGACTTCCATTTTCTAAAAGACATTTTCTTTTTTCTGATAATTTCCTCAACCTCTCTTGTTAACCATGGTGGCTTTCTTTTGGACTGGGTGCTGCCTTTTCTAACCTGTGGAACACATTCCAGCTGAGCTTTTATTACTGTGTTTTTAAATAACCTCCAAGCATCCTGGACAGTTTTGACTCTCTTGATTTTCCCTTTCAGCTTCCTGCGCACTATCCCCCTCATCTTTGAGAAATTTCCCTTTCTGAAGGCGAATGTAACTACATTAGTAGTTGCCACTTGTTCGCATGCTGAGATACTGAATCTGACAGCATTGTGGTCGCTGTTCCCTATCGGCTCAACAACACTGACTTCCCGCACCAGGTCCTGGGTCCCACATAGAATTAGATCTAGGATCACCTCTCCCCTGGTTGGTTCCACAACCATCTGCTCTAAGCCACAGTCATTTAGCATATCCAGGAATGCTCTCTCCTTACTATGACCTGAACATGCATTTTTCCAGTTTATATGGGGATAGTTAAAATCACCCATTACCACTACATTTTTGTTTTTGTTGGCCTCTCTAATTTCTTTTTCCATCTCAGAATCCTCTTGTGCACTTTGGTCTGGGGGACGATAATATATTCCTAATATTAAACTGTCCTTCACACCTGGTATTGATATCCACAGTGATTCTGTAGGGGAACCAGCTCCCCTTGCATTGTCTATTTTATGTGATACTATGCTCTCTTTGATGTAAAGGGCAACTCCACCCCCAATGCGCCCTGTCCTATCCTTCCTATAGAGCCTGTAGCCTGGTATAACAGCATCCCACTGGTTCTCCTCATTCCACCATGTCTCTGTAATGCCCACTATATCAAAGTCCTCCTTCAAAACTCTGTACTCTAGCTCCCCCATTTTCGGTCGAATGCTTCTACTATTAGCATAGAGACACCTGTATACCCTGTCTCTGTCCTTAACCTGGGATTGATGTGCTTTACCCTCAAGTCTTTTGTAGACACTATCCCTTGTCACATGCACATTGCTATGTTCCTCGCTTGTATGTGGTTGATTTAGAAAAACCTCCCTCTCTGTCTGCATCCCCATTGATACTGTATTCCGAACCGAAGTCACCTCAGCTCCTGTCGGCTTTCCCTCAGTGATCAGTTTAAAAGCTGTTCTGCCACCTTTTTAATGTTAAGCGCCAGCAGCCTGGTTCCTCTTTGGTTAAGATGAAGCCCGTCCCGTTTGTACAGGCCTGCCTTGTCCCAAAAGGTTCCCCAGTTCCTGACAAATCTGAAACCCTCTGTCTTACACCACCTTCTCATCCACGCATTGAGACCCTGTATCTCCGCTTGCCTAGCTCGCCCTGCGCGTGGAACGGGTAGCATTTCTGAGAATGCCACCTTGGAGGTCCTGGACTTCAACCTGTTTCCTAGCAGCCTAAATTTAGCTTCCAGAACCTCCCGGCTACATTTCCCAATGTCGTTGGTGCCAATGTGGACCACAACTGCTGACTCCACCCCAGCACTGTCTAAAAGCCTATCTAGACGAAGCGTGACATCCGCAACCTTCGCACCAGGCAGGCAAGTCACCATGCGGTCATCACGCCTCTCACAAACCCAACTCTCTACATTCCTAATAATCGAATCACCCACTACAAGGAGCCCCCCACCTCCCCGAGGGGTATCCTCAGTGCGAGAGGATAGCTGATCACCAGTTAAGGAAGGGATCCCATCTAAGGGAGCATCTTCCCCCACCTCAGACTGGCACCCTCCGTCCCCAAGACCTTCATTCTCCATGACATCTGAAGAGATGTCACCTTGGGAGTGGGACCCGGCTGTTAGGTCCCTGAAAGCCTCGTCTGTCACCCTCTCTGCCTCTTTCAGCTTCTCCAGGTCTGCCACCTTGGCTTCAAGAGAACGCACACGTTCCTTGAGTGCCAGGAGCTCATTGCAGCGAGGGCACACCCACGACTTCTGTCCTAGTGGCAGATAGTCATACATGTGACACTCAGTGCAAAACACTGGAAAGCCCCCATCCCCCTGCTGGCTTTCTGCCTTCATATCAAATTTGTTTAGATATTTAAATATTAAGCTTTTAGTCAGTGTCCCTCTGGAGCTATCTGCACGTACTATCTGTCAAATATGTCCTTATTAATTTTTAAAAAAATTAAAATTAAAATTGCACGCGCCACTAGGCGCGCGCCGCTGGTTCCAGAGACTGAACTAAAGCCCCACCTCTCAGGACAAAAGCCCCACCTCTTAGGACAAAGAGGAACAAGAGATGAACTCTGTTAACCCCTGTTAAGCCCCACCTTCCAGATTCAGCAGCCTTACAAGGAGAAAAAGAGATAACCCCTGTTAAAATACACTGTTTTAAAAGCTGTGGCTTTGAGAAAAGCCCTCCAAAATGAACACCAGCAGGTCACTCTGCTCTTCCTGGCCAAGTCTTCTTCCCACTGCTGCTACTCCTCTCTGCTGGTTCCAGAGGGAGAACATCTATCTGCCCCACCACTTGTTAAGTTCCTTCAATCTTTCGTTCCAATTTTGTGATCAGCTCTAACCATCAAAACCAGACAATTAAAAAAAAACTTCCAGTGTATTTGAAAGGCTGGCTGTTTGGGTTTTCTGGGCTGCGTGGCCGTGGTCCGGTAGTTTTTGCTCCCAATGTTCCACATAAAGAACTCTCATGTCCCGTGGCCCTCCCAATAAACAGACTCAGTAGATATGGCATTGATTTATTGATTGGAGTTCAGGCAGGGTGCACTTCAAGGATTTTTGTCGAAAGCTAAACCTTTCACACAGGGCCTTCCCATTAACCCCAGTTTGCATCCCCCTGCCTTTCATGCTGTTGCTAGGCAACCCCCTCCATTCATCTTCCCAGTGCCAGTTTCCAAATCTTCAACTCTCTAAGGCTGTACTCTAAAATAATGACCCAGGGGCACCTCTCCCTTGGACAGCTGTTTCAGTTAGCCTGCACATTCCTACATAACATAGCTCTAATTATGAAAAAGAAGAAGAGTTTTCTCCTGTAAGGAGACTCAAGGTGGCTTACAAGTTCCTTTCCCTTCCTCTCCCCACAACAGACACCTTGTGAGGTAGGTGGGGCTGAGAGAATTCTGAGAGAACTGTGATTAGCCCAAGGTCACCCAGCAGGAATGTAGGAGTGCGGAAAGCCAGATAAGTCTCTGCCACTCAAGTGGAGGAGTGAGGAATCAAACCTTGTTCTCCAGATTAAAGAGCACCCTGCTCTTAACCACTATTCCACGCTGGCTCTTACACTCATCACGACACCCAAAGGTCTGCGTTGAGCAGTAGATCACTTCCCAGCTCTAATTGGCTCTGGCTTCCTCCTGTGTGCCACAGAATAAAAATGTGTTCCACTCCATGCTCTGGGAAGCAGGCTTTCTGAAAGGGCAGGAGGTCAGTTTCTCAAACACCCGTCCTGATCTGCGCGAGATACTTGGAGATCTAAGCAGGAGATCCTGTACCCCTCAGTTCCCCTCATTTGCAAGGGACCCTCTTGGCTCACAGGAAGTTCTACTCTGAAACCGGGAAGAGATTAGCATGAGCAGATGAGATGTCAGGAAACCAGCAGTGGAGGGTTTGGAGAGGTGCAGGAGCTGAGACGTCTCTACAGCCAGAAGAATAGATCCACGAGCTTTCTCCTCTGCACGAACCTACTCAGCAGTCAGATGATTAGGCAGATTATTTATAGCCGTCCACAAATCGTCCTTCAGGAGATAGGCCTTCATCTGCACACTTCAGGTAGCATAGTTCCGCTCATTCAGCTTTGTCATAGGCATGTAGGCTGAAGACGAAGCCATCTGGAACACCAACGCTTTTCAGGCGCCGACACACAGCAACCACGCAGGCCTTATTCACGAGTAAGCTTATGGGCTGGGCCCATAACCTGTGAAGGATGGGGTAAAACCCCTAGTGGCAGAGCAGTGCCACTCTCAGGAACTCAGTAGGAACTCACACGCACACAGCTATTCGGCTTCACAGAAGCGGTCCTACTTTTATTGTTCACAAATATTGGTTGCACAGACAAAGTGCTTTGCCAAGCAGTACCTGCCCCTTTTATCTGGTATATCAACCAATCACAGTCTTTTCCTAATTAGAGCCAGAAAGAGGCTGCATCACATGATAAACTATCAAGTAGATTTTGCTGATCTAGCATCTGTTTAACAGTGCTGTGACAGTCCATGTGGCATCTCCCAGTGCTTATGATGGGGTGCTAAAGGGGCATTGAAAGGGCTCTTACCTGCAAAGGTGCTCACCCCCCACATAGGTAAGCTGAGGCCAGAATAGGCTTCAGATATCCTGGATTTTGTCTAAATAGAAAAGGCGGTTGGGTTTATACCCCGCCTTTCTCTCCTATAAGGAGTCTCAAGGTTTCTTCAAACGCCTTCCCTTCCTCTCCCCAAAACAGACACCCTGTGAGGTAGGTGAGGCTGAGAGAGTTCTGAGAGAACTGTGACTAGCCCAAGGTCACCCGGCAGACTTTACATGGATGAGCAGGGAATCGAAACCTGTTCTCCAGATTAGAGTCCACCGCTGTTAACCACTACACCAAAGGCCAAGCCCCCTTAGCTTCCCGGATCTGATGAGCCTGGGCTATCCCGGACCATGACAGAACCTTTGTCAGGTGCAATTGCCATAACACTGATTCCTTGGAAATCTTGCTGATCTTTAAGATTCTCCTGGATTCGAATCCTGCCCTCATACTGCAGACCAAGCCAGCTACTCGCCTAAAACTATAAAAGGGTCCAGAAGGCACATGAGAAATTGATTGGGTTTTGCGGATGCTTCTCCAGGAAAAGCAGCTGGCGTCCAAAACAACACGAAACCTGCACCCTAAAGGAATTCTATATTAGAAATGCAAGAAGGGCCGCAGTTAAAACTGGTTTTGTTGCTCCAAATTTGCTAGGACCGAACTCGGGGGAACAGAATTTCAGCCAGGCGGCCAGGCAGACCTGCTTTTTCCAGTGGGGCTTCCGTATTTCTCTATTTATTTGTCCTGTTTTTCTTTCCCGTTGTTTCAATCCAGGAGAGGCAACTGTCTGCAGAGTTGGCTGAAAAGGAGACGAGAGCCGCCCTACAGAAGCTGTTCCCCGCCGTGTCTCTTCCTTCCACTTTGGTAAGATAGCTCGTGCTGCCTGAAGCTGTGTGAAGCGGATCCCTTGATAGGTATTGCTGAGGAGCTGGGTGCAGAGGCGTAGCTGGGCCAAACTGCGCCCGGTGCGCAGTCTATATTCGCCCCTCCCCCCCTCCCATACTTACCTTAGTTCCTTTCCTTTTTCCTAGATCTTTTTCAGGGTGAAAAAAAGGCCTATTTGCAGTTCAGGCTTTAAAACGGCCTGATGGGAACTATACATCCCAGGAGACTTTGTAAGCCCCAAGGTCTCCTGGGAACGGTAGTTCCTCAGGCTGTTTTTAGCCTGTACTGTGAACAGGCCTCTTTTTAGCCTGAAAAAGTTCTAGGAAAAGGAAAGGGACTAAGGTAAAGTGTGGGAAGGGGATGGGGTGGGGGCCGTGGGAGGGTGCTGCAGGGGGGAAGGGGGAGGGGCCTGGGGTGATTTTCCATACAACCCAGGCATGCGCCTGGTGCATGGTGCCCCCCCCCCCCCCCGGCCCCCTTGTAGCTCTGCCACAGGCTGGGTGGCTGAGCTGCAAGGTTCAGACCTATCCGGGCTGCCCTCCGGGAATCTCCTGCCGGATTGGTCTGCCTTGCCTTTTGCTTTTAGAATCTAGCAACTTCAGGTACTTCAATTACTGTTTCAGTATAAGGCAGCTCCCTGTGTTTGCCATTGCTACCATTCTACAGATTGGAGATCCAAGCGCTAACACATTCCCTTTTCGTTCACCTGGTTTGTCCCTGGATGAACTGGACATCTCAATTCCATTTAGACCGGAGCTTGGTTGCCCTCCTCTGGAACAGGTCCAGAGGAGGGCAGCAAAAATGGTCAAAGGTGAGAAATCCCTGCCCTACGAGGAGAGGCTCAGGGAGCTGGGGATGTTTAGTTTGGTGAAGAGAATGTTAAAAGGTAGCCACGATAGCCATGTTTAGATATTTGAAGGGATGTCATGTTGGGGAGGGGGCAAGCTTGTTTTCTGCTGCTCCAGAGACTAGAACCAGGAGGAATGGGTTCAAGGTGAAGGAAAAGATACTCCACCTAAACATCAGGAAAAACTTCCTGTCAGGGCTGTTCAACAGTGGAATGCACAACCTCAGAGTGTGGTGGAGTCTCCTTCTTTGGAGGTTTTTAAGGAGAAGCTGGATGGCCATCTGTGCTTTGATTGTGTGTTCCTGCATTGCAGGGGGTTGGACTTGATGGCCCTTGGGGGTCTCTTCCAACTCTATGATTCGATGAAATCCCCAACACCAGAATGCCGTGGTGCCTAGAAATATCATTGTGGTGCCTAGGTTGTTTTTAATAGTAGCAGTAGTTTGGACTGTATTTTCAGTGTCACTATGAAGGCTGAAATGTGGGTCCGGCTCCTAAAATTTGTAGCTAGCTTCTGGATTCAAAAGCAAATGATTAAAGTCTTCCACGATTGATTGATTGATTGATTGATTGACTGATTGATTGATTGATTGATTGATTGATTGATTGATTGATTGATTTCAGCTCTAAACTCTGGAAGAGCATCCTTGTAACATCAGAAATACACTTTGCTTCTGGCTGTCCAGAGCTCTGCTTTGCAAACTTCTATTGCTCAGTTCCGACAGCTGATGAAACAGTCTGCCAATCGGGAAAGACTGCTCTTTGATTTGTCCCACCTACGAAGTGTCTTGACTATATAAGCCAGTGGTGGCGAATCTTTGGCACTCCAGATGTTATGGAATACAATTCCCATCAGCCCCTGCCAGCATGGCCGGAAGGGGCTGATGGGAATTGTAGTCCATAACATCTGGAGTGCCAAAGGTTCGCCACCACGGATATAAGCTAACCTTTCAAGCTCTGGTCTGCTTTCCCAGTTGGATAATCCTGCTTTGTTTCCCCTCTCCTTTTAAGAATTCTATGTTCTGTCATCAGCCTCTGCCAAGTGTAGGCTGCAGTTGCGCTGTATCAAGTTCCAGGAGCCTCAGTTTGCCGGCACACGCTTTCATAGAAACAAAGAACTGGAAGGGACCTCAGGGGTCATCTCCCCCTACCCAACACAGCCCTACCCAACACAGGAAATTCATAACTACCCTTTGCCCCCATTCCCCCATGCTCATATGGAGGCAAAAAGATATCCAGGATCCTTGGCCCATCTGATCTGGAGGAACATTTCTTCCTGACCCCAAAGTGGTGATTGGCGTTACCCGGGTCATGTAAGAAAGGCCATGAGAACCAAGCAGTGGCTCAACCCTTCCTCCCCCCCCCCCCCCCGATCTATCTAAGTTCATAGAATTGTGTTTTAGGGCAGGATCAAGTGCTCATTGCCAGAGGCATATCTAGGGAAAATGTAGCTAGGACTCAGTGGTGGCGAACCTTTGGCACTCCAGATGTTATGGACTACAATTCCCATCAGCCCCTTCCAGCATGGCCAATTAGCCATTCTGGCAGGGGCTGATGGGAATTGTAGTCCATAACATCTGGAGTGCCAAAGGTTCGCCACCACGAAGCTAGGTGCACTGAGTCCCGCCCCCCCCCCCCGTATGGGTGGCCACCCTCCCCCGCCATGACCGAACAACGTTTTTTTGCACCAGGTCTTGAAGTCAGTGTATGGACCTGGGGGGAAAGAGGAGGAGTGTAGGGGGTGATTTTCCGCCCCCCACCAATGTGACTATGTGGCCGTAGTCAGGGGAAATTTGACCCCATATGTTCTCCTGGGCCCTGTTCATTGATCAAACCAAAGAAGTGACCTCGGGGGGCAGGGGGCGGCGGCTTTTAGCAGCCCCTACAAAGAAGCCCAAATTTTATTTTGTGGCATGGAGACTAAACAGGCAACCCATGCTGTCTAAGAGCTTGGCTGCTATTAAACGGGAGCTGCTGACTAGAGTCCTGCCGTCGACAGCTAGTTAATTTGTCTTCTTCTGAACTTGGCAAGACCGCTGTGTTGGTCGGCCAGCTTTACGGACCGGGTCTCTTTTCCGCAGAGCCACATGGAATGGATGCGAGGATTCGAAGAGGCCGTTGCGGAGCATAGGAAAGAGTTGCCTCGACCAGAGGAAGTGAAGGTTAGTGCTAACGTTGTGAAAGTTCTTTTTAAGCAGAGAGAGAAAGCAACTAATTCTGTACTTGGGGGAACGGCCTGAAAACCGCAGAGATGCAGAATCTGAAATTTTGCTCAGCCCCCAGACTGTTGAGTAATATTTACTTATCTTGGAGCAAGTGTGAAAGGGGTCCCCGAATGTGGTGCCCAGGGGCATTGTGGCGCCCACTCAGCCCTGTGTTTTGAGAAAGGGGGTGGAGCTTTTGCCCAGCAGGCCATTGGAGGTCTGTTTGGTTGAGCAGATTGAAAAAAAAATGTTTATTTGCCAGGGATATAGAAGAAGAAGAAGAGTTTGGATTTATATCCCCCTTTCTCTTCTGCAGGAGATTCAAAGGGGCTTACAATCTCCTTTCCCTTCCCCCCTCACAACAAACACCCTGTGAGGTAGGTGGGGCTGAGAGAGCTCCGAGAAGCTGTGACCAGCCCAAGGTCACCCAGCTGGCGTGTGTGGGAGTGTACAGGCTAATCTGAATTCCCCAGATAAGCCTCCACAGCTCAGGCGGCAGAGCTGGGAATCAAACCCGGTTCCTCCAGATTAGATACACGAGTTCTTAACCTCCTACGCCACTGCTGCTCCTATCTTGCATCCTATCTGACAAAGGAAACTTTGACGCTTGAACACTTCTATCCTGACAATCTTGTTGGCCTCTAAGGTGCTACTGGACTAAAACCTTCCTTTTACCATATTTAGTGCTCTCAGATTCCATGGATACTCCCTGTCACCCATCTGAGCTATTGACCAAATAAAAGGACTTGTGAAAAATAGAACATTTAACACTCTTTGGGCCCCAGGGCCCTTGCTTGCACGAAGAAGTCCTATGAAGACCTGTTCCCATTATGGGGATTTTGCCCTACAGTCACAGAGTAGTAGAAGAAGGAGAGTTTTGGTTTTATACCGTGCTTTTCTCAACAGTAAGGAGTCTCAACACAGCTCACAAACCCCTTTCCCTTCCTCTCCCCACAACAGACACATTGTGAGGCAGGTGGGGCTAAGAGAGTTCAGAGAGAACTGGGACTGGCCCAAGGTCATCCAGAAGGCTTCAAGTGCAGGAGCGGAGGAAAAAGCTCCAGTTCACCAGATAAGACTCCTCTGCTCATGTGGAGGAGTGGAAAATCAAGCCCTGTTCTGCAGATTAGAGTTCACCTTCAGGAGCAGCAGTGGCGTAGGAGGTTAAGAGCTCATGTATCTAATCTGGAGGAACCAGGTTTGATTCCCAGCTCTGCAACTCCTCCTCCTCCTCCTCCTCCTCCTCCTCCTCCTCCTCCTCCTCCTTCTTCTTCTTCTTCTTCTTCTTCTTCTTCTTCTTCTTCTTCTTCTTCTTCTTCTTCTTCTTCTTCT
>NC_059426.1:173354485-173377853 GCF_021028975.2 Sphaerodactylus townsendi
AGAAGAAGAAGAAGAAGAAGAAGAAGAAGAAGAAGAAGAAGAAGAAGAAGAAGAAGAAGAAGAAGAAGGAGGAGGAGGAGGAGGAGGAGGAGGAGGAGGAGGAGGAGGAGGAGTTGCAGAGCTGGGAATCAAACCTGGTTCCTCCAGATTAGATACATGAGCTCTTAACCTCCTACGCCACTGCTGCTCCTGAAGGTGAACTCTAATCTGCAGAACAGGGCTTGATTTTCCACTCCTCCACATGAGCAGAGGAGTCTTATCTGGTGAACTGGAGCTTTTTCCTCCGCTCCTGCACTTGAAGCCTTCTGGATGACCTTGGGCCAGTCCCAGTTCTCTCTGAACTCTCTTAGCCCCACCTGCCTCACAATGTGTCTGTTGTGGGGAGAGGAAGGGAAAGGGGTTTGTGAGCTGTGTTGAGACTCCTTACTGTTGAGAAAAGCACGGTATAAAACCAAAACTCTCCTTCTTCTACTACTCTGTGACTGTAGGGCAAAATCCCCATAATGGGAACAGGTCTTCATAGGACTTCTTCGTGCAAGCAAGGGCCCTGGGGCCCAAAGAGTGTTAAATGTTCTATTTTTCACAAGTCCTTTTATTTGGTCAATAGCTCAGATGGGTGACAGGGAGTATCCATGGAATCTGAGAGCACTAAATATGGTAAAAGGAAGGTTTTAGTCCAGTAGCACCTTAGAGGCCAACAAGATTGTCAGGATAGAAGTGTTCAAGCGTCAAAGTTTCCTTTGTCAGATAGGATGCAAGATAGGAGCAGCAGTGGCGTAGGAGGTTAAGAACTCGTGTATCTAATCTGGAGGAACCGGGTTTGATTCCCAGCTCTGCCGCCTGAGCTGTGGAGGCTTATCTGGGGAATTCAGATTAGCCTGCACACTCCCACACACGCCAGCTGGGTGACCTTGGGCTGGTCACAGCTTCTCGGAGCTCTCTCAGCCCCACCTACCTCACAGGGTGTTTGTTGTGAGGGGGGAAGGGAAAGGAGATTGTAAGCCCCTTTGAATCTCCTGCAGAAGAGAAAGGGGGATATAAATCCAAACTCTTCTTCTTCTTCTATATCCCTGGCAAATAAACATTTTTTTTTCAATCTGCTCAACCAAACAGACCTCCAATGGCCTGCTGGGCAAAAGCTCCACCCCCTTTCTCAAAACACAGGGCTGAGTGGGCGCCACAATGCCCCTGGGCACCACATTCGGGGACCCCTTTCACACTTGCTCCAAGATAAGTAAATATTACTCAACAGTCTGGGGGCTGAGCAAAATTTCAGATTCTGCATCTCTGCGGTTTTCAGGCCGTTCCCCCAAGTACAGAATTAGTTGCTTTCTCTCTCTGCTTAAAAAGAACTTTCACAACGTTAGCACTAACCTTCACTTCCTCTGGTCGAGGCAACTCTTTCCTATGCTCCGCAACGGCCTCTTCGAATCCTCGCATCCATTCCATGTGGCTCTGCGGAAAAGAGACCCGGTCCGTAAAGCTGGCCGACCAACACAGCGGTCTTGCCAAGTTCAGAAGAAGACAAATTAACTAGCTGTCGACGGCAGGACTCTAGTCAGCAGCTCCCGTTTAATAGCAGCCAAGCTCTTAGACAGCATGGGTTGCCTGTTTAGTCTCCATGCCACAAAATAAAATTTGGGCTTCTTTGTAGAGGCTGCTAAAAGCCGCCGCCCCCTGCCCCCCGAGGTCACTTCTTTGGTTTGATCAATGAACAGGGCCCAGGAGAACATATGGGGTCAAATTTCCCCTGACTACGGCCACATAGTCACATTGGTGGGGGGCGGAAAATCACCCCCTACACTCCTCCTCTTTCCCCCCAGGTCCATACACTGACTTCAAGACCTGGTGCAAAAAAACGTTGTTCGGTCATGGCGGGGGAGGGTGGCCACCCATACGGGGGGGGGGGCGGGACTCAGTGCACCTAGCTTCGTGGTGGCGAACCTTTGGCACTCCAGATGTTATGGACTACAATTCCCATCAGCCCCTGCCAGAATGGCTAATTGGCCATGCTGGAAGGGGCTGATGGGAATTGTAGTCCATAACATCTGGAGTGCCAAAGGTTCGCCACCACTGAGTCCTAGCTACATTTTCCCTAGATATGCCTCTGGCAATGAGCACTTGATCCTGTCCTAAAACACAATTCTATGAACTTAGATAGATCGGGGGGGGGGGGGGGCGGGGGGGGTTGAGCCACTGCTTGGTTCTCATGGCCTTTCTTACATGACCCGGGTAACGCCAATCACCACTTTGGGGTCAGGAAGAAATGTTCCTCCAGATCAGATGGGCCAAGGATCCTGGATATCTTTTTGCCTCCATATGAGCATGGGGGAATGGGGGCAAAGGGTAGTTATGAATTTCCTGTGTTGGGTAGGGCTGTGTTGGGTAGGGGGAGATGACCCCTGAGGTCCCTTCCAGTTCTTTGTTTCTATGAAAGCGTGTGCCGGCAAACTGAGGCTCCTGGAACTTGATACAGCGCAACTGCAGCCTACACTTGGCAGAGGCTGATGACAAAACATAGAATTCTTAAAAGGAGAGGGGAAACAAAGCAGGATTATCCAACTGGGAAAGCAGACCAGAGCTTGAAAGGTTAGCTTATATCCGTGGTGGCGAACCTTTGGCACTCCAGATGTTATGGACTACAATTCCCATCAGCCCCTTCCGGCCATGCTGGCAGGGGCTGATGGGAATTGTATTCCATAACATCTGGAGTGCCAAAGATTCGCCACCACTGGCTTATATAGTCAAGACACTTCGTAGGTGGGACAAATCAAAGAGCAGTCTTTCCCGATTGGCAGACTGTTTCATCAGCTGTCGGAACTGAGCAATAGAAGTTTGCAAAGCAGAGCTCTGGACAGCCAGAAGCAAAGTGTATTTCTGATGTTACAAGGATGCTCTTCCAGAGTTTAGAGCTGAAATCAATCAATCAATCAATCAATCAATCAATCAATCAGTCAATCAATCTAATCAATCCAATCCAATGAAGTGGGAAGACTCTTAATCATTTTGCTTTTGAATCCAGAAGCTAGCTACTAAATTTTAGCAGTGTCGGACCCACATTTCAGCCTTCATAGTGACACTGAAAATACAGTCCTAAACTTCTGCTACTATTAAAAACAACCCTAGGCACCACAATGATGATTTCTAGGCACCACGGCATTCCTTGGTGTTGGGGATTTCATCGAAGATCATAGAGTTGGAAGAGACCCCCCCAAGCTGGCCATCAGAGTCCAACCCCTGCAATGCAGGGAACACACACAATCAAAGCACAGATGGCCATCCAGCTTAGCCTTAAACACCTCCAAAGAAGGAGAGACTCCACCACACTCTGAAGGTTGTGCATTCCACTGTTGAACAGCCCTGACAGGAAGTTTTTCCTGATGTTTAGGTGGAGTATCTTTTCCTTCACCTTGAACCCATTCCTCCTGGTTCTAGTCTCTGGAGCAGCAGAAAACAAGCTTGCCCCCTCCCCAACATGACATCCCTTCAAAGTATCTAAAGCTTATGGCTATCATTGGGCTACCTTTTAAGCATTCCTCTTCACCAAACTAAACATCCCTTGAAGCTCCCTGAGCCTCTCCTGCTGCAGGGGGCAGGGATTTCTCACGCTTTGACTGAGCGCATTTTTTTGCTGCCTCCCTCCTCCTGGACCTGTTCCAGAGGAGGGCAACCAAGCTCCGGATCTAAATGGAATTGAGATGTCCAGTTCATCCAGGGACAAACCAGGTGAACGAAAAGGGAATGTGTTGGCGCTTTGGATCTCCAATCTGTAGAATGGGAGCAATGGCAAACACAGGGGGGAGCTGCCTTATACTGAAACAGTCATTTGAAGTGCCTGAAGTTGCTAGATTCTAAAAAAAAGCAAAAGGCAAGGCAGACCAATCCGACAGGAGATTCCCCGAGGGCGGCCCGGATAGGTCTGAACCTTTGCAGCTGGAAGCCACCCAGCCTGTGGCTTGAGCTACAAGGGGGCCGGGGGGGGGGCGGTGCACCATGCACCAGGCGCCATGCCTGGAGTTGTATGGAAAATCACCCCAGGCCCACCCCCCTTCCCCCCCCTGCAGCACTGCCCTCCCACGGCCCCCACCCTTCATCCCCTTCCCACACACTTTACCTTAGTCCCTTTCCTTTTCCTAAGAACTTTTTCAGGCTAAAAAGAGGCTCTGTTCACAGTACAGGCTACAAAACAGCCTGAGGGATCCACCGTTCCCAGGGAGACCTTGGGGCTTGCTAAAGTCTCCTGGGATGTATAGTTCCCATCAGGCCGTTTAAAAGCCCTGAGAACTGCAAATAGAGCCTTTTTTTTCACCCTGAAAAAGATCTAGGAAAATGGAAAGGAACTAAGGTAAGTATGGGAGGGGGGGAGGGGCGAATATAGACCGCTTTACTGGGCGCAGTTTGGCTATACAGCTACGCCTCTGCACTCCAGCTCCCTCTGTAGCAATACCTATCAAGGGGATCCGGCTTCACACAGCTTCAGGCAGCACGAGCTATCTTACCAAAGTGGAAGGAAGAGACACGGCGGGGAACAGCTTCTTGTGGAGGCGGCTCTAAGTCTCCTTTTCAGCCAACTCTGCAGACAGTTGCCTCTCCTGGATTGGAAACAACGGAAAGAAAAAACAAGGACAAATAAATAGAGAAATCACGGAAGCCCCACTGGAAAAAGCAAGGTCTGCCTGGCCAGCCTGGCTGAAATTCTGTTCCCCCGAAGTTCGGGTCCTAGCAAAATTTGGAGCAACAAAACCAGTTTTAACTCGGGCGGCCCTTCTTGCATTTCTAATATAGAATTCCTTTAGGGTGCAGGGTTTCTGTGGTTACGTTTTGGATGGCTCAGCTGCTTTTCCTGGAGAAGCATCCGCAAGAAAACCCAATCAATTTTCTCATGTGCCTTCCTGGACCCTTTTATAGTTTTAGGCCAGTAGCTGGCTTTGGTCTGCAGTATGAGGGCAGGATTCGAATCCAGGAGAATCTTAAAGATCAGCAAGATTTCCAAGGAATCAGTGTTATGGCAATTGCACCCTGACAAAGGTTCTTGTCATGGTCAGGATAGCCCAGGCTCATCCAGATCCGGGAAGCTAAGGGCTTTGGCCTTTGGTGTAGTGGTTAACAGCGGTGGATCTCTAATCTGGAGAACAGGTTTCGGATTCCCCTGCTCATCCATGTAAAGTCTGCCGTCGGTGACCTTGGGCTAGTCACAGTTCTCTCAGAACTCTCTCTAGCCTCACACCTACCTCCCACAGGGTGTCTGTTTGGAGGGAGAGTGAAGGGGAAGGCGTTTGAAGAAACCTTGAGACTCCTTATAGGAGAGAAAGGCGGGGTATAAACCCAACCGCCTTTTCTATTTAGACTAAAATCCAGGATATCTGAAGCCTATTCTGGCCCTCAGCTTACCCTATGTGGGGTGGGTGAGCACCTTTGCAGGTAAAGGTTCCTTTCAATGCCCCTTTAGCACCCCATCATAAGCACTGGGAGATGCCGCATTGGACTGTCACAGCACTGTTAAACAGGATGCTAGATCAGCAAAATCTACTTGATAGTTTATCATGTGATGCAGCCTCTTTCTGGCTCTAATTAGGAAAAAGACTTTGTGATTGGTTGATATACCAGATAAAAGGGGGCAGGTACTGCTTGGCAAAGCACTTTGTCTGTGCAACCAATATTTGTGAACAATAAAAGTAGGGACCAGCTTCTGTGAAGCCGAATAGCTATTAATGCGTGTGAGTTCCTACTGGAGTTCCTGGAGAGAGTGGCACTGCTCTGCCACTAGGGGTTTTACTCCCCCCCATCCTTCTCACAGAGTTATGGGCCCAGCCCATAAGCTTACTTTCGATGAATAAGGCCTCGCGTGGTTGCTGTGTGTCGGCGCCTGAAAAGCGTTGGTGTTCCAGATGGCTTCTGGTCTTCAGCCTACATGCCTATGACAAAGCTGAATGAGCCGGAACTATGCTACCTGAAGTGTGCAGATGAAGGCCTATCTCCTGAAGGGCGATTTGTGGACGGGCTATAAATAATCACCGCCTAATCATCCTGACTGCTGGAAGTAGGTTCGATGCAGAGGAGAAAGTGCTCGTGGATCTATTCTTCTGGCTGTAAGAGATCGTCTCAGTGCTCCTGCACCTCCAAACCCTCCACTGCTGGTTTCCTCTGACATCTCATCTGCTCATGCTAATCTCTTCCCCGGGTTTCAGAGTAGAACTTCCTGTGAGCCAAGAGGGTCCCTTTGCAAATGAGGGGAACTTCGAGGGGTACCAGGAATCTCCTGCTTAGATCTCCAAGTATCTCACAAGCAGATCAGGACGGGTGTTTGAGAAACTGACCTCCTGCCCTTTCAGAAAGCCTGCTTCCCAGAGCATGGAAGGTGGAACACATTTTTTATTCTTGTGGCACAATAACAGGGGAGGAAGCCAGAGCCAAGTAGAGCTGGGAAGTGATCTATCTGCTCAACGCAGGACCTTTGGGTGTCGAGTGGATGAGTGTAAGAGCCAGCGTGGAATAGTGGTTAAGAGCAGGGTGCTCTTTTAATCCCTGGAGGAACAAGGTTTGATTCCTCACTCCTCCCACTTTGAGTGGCAGAGACTTATCTGGCTTTCCGCACTCTCTACATTCCTGCTGGGTAGACCTTTGGGCTAATTCACAGTTCTCTCAGACTCTCTCTCAACCCCACCCTACCTCACAAGGTGTCTGTTGTGGGGAGAGGAAGGGAAAGGGAACTTTTGTAAGCCACCTTGAGTCTCACTTACAGGAGAAAACTCTTCTTCTTTTTCATAATTAGAGCTATGTTATGTAGGAATGTGCAGGCTAGCTTCAAACAGCTGTCCAAGGAGAGGTGCCCCTGGGTCATTATTTTAGGAGAGTACAGCCTTAGAGAGTTGAAGATTTGGAAACTGGCACTGGGAAGATGAATGGAGGGGGGTTGCCTAGCAACAGCATGAAAGGCAGGGGATGCAAACTGGGGTTAATAGGAGAGGAGCCCTGTGTGAAAGGTTTAGCTTCGACAAAAATCCTTGAAGTGCACCTGCCTGAACTCCAATCAATAAAATCAATGCCATATCTACTGAGTCTGTTTATTGGGAGTGGCCACGGGACATGAGAGTTCTTTATGTGGAACATTGGGAAGCAAGAAACTACCGACCACACTGCCACGCACTTGAGCCCAGAAAACCCGCAAACAGCCAGCCTTTCAAATACACTGGAAGTTTTTTTTTTTTAATTGTCTGGTTTGATGGTTAGAGCTGATCACAAAATTGGAACGAAAAGATTGAAGGAACTTAACAAGTGGTGGGGCAGATAGATGTTCTCCCCTCTGGAACCAGCAGAGAGGAGTAGCAGCAGTGGGAAGAAGACTTTGGCCAGGAGGAAGAGCAGAGTGACTCCTGCTGGTGTTCATTTTGGAGAGCTTTTTTTTCTCAAAGCCACAGCTTTTAAAAAACAGTGGTATTTTAACAGGGGGTTATCTCTTTCTCTCCTTGTAAGGCTCTAATGAGCCAAGGCTGCTGAATCTGCTGAAGGTGTGGGAAGCTTAACAGGGAATTAGCAGAAGTTCATCTCTTGTTCCTCTTTGTCCCTAAGAGGTGGGGCTTTGTCCTGAGAGGTGGGGCTTTAGTTCAGTCTCTGGAACTAGCGGCGCGCTCTTAGTGGCCCGGCGTGCAATTTTAATTTTAATTTTTTTAAAAATTAATAAGGACATATTTGACAGATGAGTACGTTGCAGATAGCTCCAGAGGGACACTGACTAAAAAGAAAGCTTAATATTTAAATATCTAAACAAATTTGATATGAAGGCAGAAAGCCAGCAGGGGATGAGGGGGGCTTTCCAGTGTTTTGCACTGAGTGTCACATGTATGACTATCTGCCACTAGGACAGAAGTCGGTGGGTGTGCCACTCGCTGCAATGAGCTCCTGGCACCTCAAAGGAACGATGTGCGTTCTCTTGAAGCCAAGGTGGCAGACCTGGAGAAGCTGAAAGAGGCAGAGAGGGGTGACAGACGAGGCTTTCAGGGACCTAACAGCCGGGTCCCCACTCCCAAGGTGACATCTCTTCAGATGTCATGGAGAATGAAGGTCTTGGGGACGGAGGGTGCCAGTCTGAGGTGGGGGAAGATGCTCCCTTAGATGGGGATCCCTTCCTTAACTGGTGAATCAGCTATCCTCTCAAGCTTACTGAGGATACCCCTCGGGAGGTGGGGGGCTCCTTGTAGTGGGTGATTCGATTATTAGGAAATGTGGTAGAGAGTTGGGTTTGTGGAGAGGCATTGATGACCGCGATGGTGACTTGCCTGCCTGGTCGCGAAGGTTGCTTGGGATGTCACGCCTCGTCTAGATAGGCTTTTAGACAGTGCTGGGGTGGAGTCAGCAGTTGTGGTCCACATTGGCACCAACGACATTGGGAAATGTAGCCGGGAGGTTCTGGAAGCTAAATTCTAGGCTGCTAGGGAAACAGGTTGAAGTCCAGGACCTCCAAGGTGGCATTCTCAGAAATGCGCTACCCGTTCCATCGCCGCAGGGCGAGCTAGGGCAAGCGGAGATACAGGGTCTCAATGGAAGTGGATGAGAAGGTGGTGTAAGACAGAGGGTTTCAGATTTGTCAGGAACTGGGGAACCTTTTGGGACAAGGACGAGGTACCTGTACAAACGGGACCGGAGCTTCATCTTAACCAAAGAGGGAACCAGGGCTGCTGGCGCTTAACAGCATTAAAAAAGGTGGCAAGAACAGCTTTTAAACTGGATCACTGAGGGAAAGCTCGACAGGTGAGCTGAGGTACGACTTAGGTTCGGAATACAGTATCACAATGGGGATGCAGACAGAGAGGGAGGTTTTTCTAAATCAACCACATACAAGCCGAGGAACATAGCAATGTGTGCATGTGACAAGGGATAGTGTCTACAAAAAGATCGACTTGAGTGGGTAAAGCCACATCAATCAATCCAGGTGGCTAAGGACAGAGACAGGGTATACAGGTGTCTCTATGCTAGCCAGTAGAAGCATTCGACCCGAAAATGGGGGAGCTAGGAGTACCACCAGAGTTTTTTGAAGGAGGACTTTGATATAGTGGGCATTACAGAGACATGGTGGAATGAGGAGAGAACCAGTGGGATGCTGTTATACCAGGCTACAGGAAGAGCTCTATTAGGAAGGATAGGACAGAGGCGCATTGGGGGTGGAGCGTTGCCCTTTACATCCAAAGGAATACATAGTATCACATAAAATAGACAATGCAAGGGGAGCTGGTTCCCCTACAGAGAATCACTGTGGATATCAATACTCAGGTGTGAAGGACAGTTTAATATTAATAGGAATATATTATCGCCCCCCAGACCAAAAGTGCACAAGAGGATTCTGAGATGGAAAAAGAAATTAGAGAGGCCAACAAAAACAAAAATGTAGTGGTAATGGGTGATTTTAACTATCCCCATATAAACTGGAAAAAAATGCATGTTCAGGTCATAGTAAGGAGAGAGCATTCCTGGATATGCTAAATGACTGTGGCTTAGAGCAGATGGTTGTGGAACCAACCAGGGAGAGGTGATCCTAGATCTAATTCTATGGGACCCAGGACCTGAAGATGCGGGAAGTCAGTGTTGTTGAGCCGATAGGGAACAGCGACCACAATGCTGTCAGATTCAGTATCTCAGCATGCGAACAAGTGGCAACTACTAATGTAGTTACATTCGCCTTCAGAAAGGGAAATTCTACTGGCAAAGATAGGGAGGGGGGATGAGTAGCGCAGGAAGCTGAAAGGAGAAAAATCGGAGAGAGTCAAAACTGTCCAGGAGTGCTTGGAGGTTATTTAAAACACAGTAATAAAAGCTCAGCTGGAATGTGTTCCTACAGGTTCTCAGAAAAGGCAGCACCCAGTCTGGGCAGTTAAGAAAGCCACCATGGTTAACAAGAGAGAGGTTGAGGGAAATTTATCCAGAAAAAAGAAAAATGTCTATTACAAAATGGAAGTCCAGTTTGACTGATGAAGAATATGAGAGGGAACACAAATGGTGGCAAAAGAGAAGCAGAAGTTAGCTGTAAGGGGAGAGGCAAAAAAAAGGATTATGAGGAACGCATGGCTGCGAAGATCCAGCAACAAAACAGTTCTTCAAGTACATCAAAAAGCAGCAGGAAGCCAGCAAGGGAAGCTGTGTAGGCCCGTTAGATGACAAAGGAACAAAAGGTGTGCTAAAAGATGAGAGGGAGATTGCAGAGAAGCTGAATGAATGCTTTGCATCTGTCTTCACCCAAGAGGAGGTGAGGACCATACTTGCACCTAAACCCAGCTTCTGAGGAGGCTTAATCCGAGGAACTAAGCGAAGATAGTGGTAGACAAGGAAAAGAAGTTCTGGCAGCCATTGATAAACTAAATGTTACCAAATCCCCTGGCCCAGATTGCATTCACCCAAGAGTTCTTAAAAGAGCCTCAAGCATGAAATTGCTGATCTTCTCACTTTAATATGAAACTTATCCCCTGAAATCAGGCTCCATCCCTGAAGACTGGAAGATGGCCAATGTCACACCAATCTTTAAGAAAGGATCTAGGGGGGACCCGGGAAATTACAGGCCAGTCAGTTTGACATCTGTTCCTGGTAAATTAGTAGAATCTATCATTAAAGATAAAATTATAAAACCATGTAGAAAAGCAAGACCTGCTGAGAAAGAGTCAGCATGGCTTTTGCAGAGGCAAATCCTGTCTTTACAAACTTCACTAGAGTTCTTTGAGGGTGTAGACAGGCATGTGGACAGGGGTGAACCGGGTGGACATTGTCTACTTGGATTTCCAAGAGGCTTTTTTTTGACAAAGTTCCTCACCAGGAGACTGTTGAGAAAACTCAGCAATGAAGGAATAAGAGGGGAAGTCCTCCTATGGATTAAAAGCTGGTTGAGAAACAGGAAACAAAGAAAGTGGAATTGTAAATGGGAAGTTCTCACAATGGAGAGATGTCCAGGAGTGGTGTCCCCCAAGCTGATCCGCTTTTGGGACCAGTGCTCTTTAACCTATTCATAAGCCAATGACCTGGAAGTAGGGGTGGGTACTGGCGTGGTGGGCCAAGTTTGCAGATGATACCAAATTATATAGGGTGGTGGAGAAACCGCGAAAGGATTGAAAAGAAAGAGCTCCAAGCGGACCTTTGATAAATTAGGTGAGTAGGCTAAGAAATGGCAAATGCAGTTCAATGTAGCAAAATGTAAAAGTGATGCACATAGGGGCAAAAAATCCAAACTTCACATACACGCTACTCACATGACCAGGAAAGGGATTTAGGCGTCTTAGTTGATAGTTCCATGGGAATGTCAACTCAATGCATGGCAGCTGTAAAAAAGGCAAACTCTATGCTGGGGGTCAGTAGGAAAGGAATGGAGAATAAAACTGCAAAGATTGTCATGCCCTTATGTAAAGCAGTGGTGCGACCGCACGTGGAGTACTGTAGCCAGTTCTGGTCGCCGCATCTCAAAAAAAGGATATTGAGGAGATAGAAAAAAAGTGCAGAGAAAGGGGCAACAAGGATGATTGAGGACTGGAGCACCTTCCCTATGAGGGAGAGGCTGCAGCGTTTGGGACCTCTTTAGTTTGGAGAGGGAGGCGGACTGAGGGGATATGGATTGAAGTCTACAAAATTATGCATGGGGTAGAAAATGTTGACAGAGAGAAATTTTTCTCTCTTTCTCCTGTCAATACTAGAACCAGGGGCATTCATTGAAAATGCTGGGGGGAAGAATTAGGACTAATAAAAGGAAACACTTCTTCACTAACGTGTGATTGGTGTATGGAATATGCTGCCACAGGAGGTGGTGGATGGCCACTAACCTGGATAGCTTTAAAAGGGGCTCGGACAGATTTATGGAGGAGAAGTCGATTTATGGCTACCAATCTTGATCATCCTTGATCTGAGATTGCAAATGCCTTAACAGACCAGGTGATTGGGAGCTACAGCCGCAGAAGGCCATTGCGTTCACATCCTACATGTGAGCTCCCAAAGGCACCTGGTGGGCCACTGCGAGTAGCAGAGAGCTGGACTAGATGGACTTTGGTCTGATCCAGCTGGCTTGTTCTTATGTTCTTATGTTCTTATGATATCCTGGGTGCTAATTCCAAGTCTTCAAACAGATGTTTTGTTTAAAATTTTTCTTAAAACTTCATAGGAAGGAGATGCCATTATGCTATTCGCTCCACTTTCCCCCAAGCACAGAGGTTGTGGACCCAACTGGCAGTATTTTAACTAATTGAGGAGCAGCAGTGGCGTAGTGGTTAAGAGCAGGTGAACTCTAATCTGGGGAACTGGGTTTAATTCCCTGCTCTGCCACTTGAGCTGTGGAGGCTTATCTGGGGAACTAGATTAGCCTGTGCAGTCCAACACACGCCAGCTGGGTGACCTTGGGCTAGTCACAGTTCTTCAAAGCTCTCTCAGCCCCACCTACCTGACAGGGTGTTTGTTGCTGGGGGGGAGGGAAAGGAGATTGTAAGCCCCTCTGAGTTCCTACTGAGTTCCTGAGAGTGGCACTGCTCTGCTACTAGGAGTTTTACCCGATCCTTCACAGGTTATGGGCCCAGCTTTATAGGAGAAAAAAAGGGGGTATAAATTCAAACTCTTCTCCTTCTAATTCTTAATATAGTTTTATTAAAAGTGCATCGTTCCAAAAGAGTTACATCATTCTAAGCCTATTCAGTGGGCCTGAAAAGTGTGTTTATTTTATTAAAACATTTACAACCTACACTTCCTTGTGGTTCAAGGTGATTTGCAAATTGTAACTCTGCTTAAGATAACACTGTGAGTTACTTTAGCTTATTCTTGAAAAAGTTTTTTTTTAAATATAACTTCTGTAAGGGAAAGGAATTCTTAGTTAGGATGAGAAGAAAAATCACAGAGGGCTTACCAAGAGAAAAAGCAGCTCACCGTGGGTGAAACATATTTTATGAAACTTTTTTTTAAAGCAAGGGACATCTTCCTGCAGTCTAAATACATCGATTCTGGAGCTAGGGTATTTTTAAAAGAGTTCATGTGTATGCATGTATGACTTAATGAGAGCCAGCGTGATATGGTAGTTAAGTTGTCGGACTAGGATCTGGGAAACACAAGTTCGAATCTCCACTCTGCCATGGAAACTTGCTGGGTGACCTTGGGCCTGTCACCAACGGTTAGCTCGACCTTGGCAACCATTTGGATGGGAGCCCTCCAAGGAATAACAAGGGGTTGGTACAGTGGAACCTCGGTTTTCATCGGTTTCGGTTTTCATCGATTTTTTCAGTGAAAAATTTGTCTCGGTTTTCATCGATTTGCCTCGGTTTTCATCTATCTGCAGTAAGGTGCAGGGGTTTGTGGAGAAAAATCACCCGGACAAAGCTGTTGCAGGCCATGTCTGCAACTTGTTTAATGACAATGTCATTTCAGACAAATCTTAAAGAGGCGTCAGAAACAGACCTCTTGGGACAGCTTTCTGGTGCGACATTGGTCCACTGGCTCTGAAGCTGGTCCTAGTGTTATTGTTTGTGACTGTTTTCAGCATTAAACACTATGTTCATTCACCAAAAATGTGTTTTTGGTATGTTTTTGGGAGTGCCTAGAGCGGATTAATTGGATTTACATTGATTCCTATGGAGAAGTTTGCCTCGGTTTTCATCAGTTTCGGTTTTCATTGATTCTTTTCGGACGGACTGCTAACGAAAACCGAGGTTCCACTGTAATGGCGAATCACCTCTGAACATCTCTAGCCTTGAAACCCTGTGGAGTCATAAAATCAGCTGCGGCTTGACGACAAAAAAATGACTGCCATACCAACATAGCTAGTATTTATAAAGGACTGTTACCCATCATAGACCATTGAGATATAGCAGGATAGATTTCACCTGGAGGAAAACCAATCCCAACACTGACAATATCTGGCTCTACTTGGAATGTCAGCAGCTAAATGATGTCATCAAGAGAGATGGCTGAACACGCTGCTTAACTATACTACTGAGTGGACTGGGACTTCAAAATGCTTCCTACGTCTGGTCTGGGTTCGATCCTTCTATTTCAAACTTCCTCAGTTGGGCACCAAGTCCCACTTCTATTTTTCCCCCCTTCCACCAGTGTTATTAGGACTGCCCGGCAACTGGCAAGAAGGTTATTATGAGTCACGGCATCCCTTCACCGCTGCATCCCTTCCAGTTACTTAGGACAACTCTAGGAAATTAATATCCAATAGTGTATAGCAGATAAGTTCCAAAACACAAAGATCTATCCCACTAATACACAAGCCTCAATATAAAGGGCAAAGTGCGTTTATTGTGCTAGAGTGACTTCTAAACATCCACTTATCACTATAGCTAACAGACTACCACTGTTTACTATTGCCTAATTCTAACACATAACAAATACTTATCGCCAAACATACAACTCTTACTCATAACAAACAATTTAGACACTACAATCCTGCATGTGAGCTCCCAAAGGCACCTGGTGGGCCACTGCGAGTAGCAGAGTGCTGGACTAGATGGACTCTGGTCTGATCCAGCAGGCTCGTTCTTATGTTCTTAAGAAACCATTAAGAATGCAGAGGTTGGGGAGGTTACCCCTTAACTCATCAGTTTATGTAGTCCGATTATATTAGCTTCCTCCTCTTCTTGGACCACGAAACCAAAACAACTCAATTGTCCATAACAAAATTCCAATTAGGCACAACTTCTCTCCGTCTGAGAGTCTACAATGGGTTCCACGGTATCATCCCGGGTTTTCCAAAAAGGCAATCTTCTTCAGTAGAAGCTGAGCTTCAGGTAGTCAGTAATTTGATAAGTGTATCATAAGCTGTTAAGCTGCCTGTCCCTCTTGACTTGTTATGAATAACAGCTGTACATTTTATTACCGAAGGCTTCCATGGCCGGAATCACTGGGGTGCTGTGTGGTTTCCGGGCTGTATGGCCGTGTTCCAGCAGCATTCTCTGCTGACGTTTCGCCTGCATCTGTGGCTGGCATCTTCAGAGGATCTACAGATGCACGCGAAACGTCAGCAGAGAATGCTGCTGGAACACGGCCATACAGCCCGGCAACCACAGAGCACCCCAGTTGTACATTTGGTAATATTTGTTATGTGTTAGAATTAGGCAATAGCAAATAGTGATTGTTAGGTACAGTGATAAGTGGATGTTTAGAAATCACACTAGCACAATAAACGCACTGTGCCCTTTATATTGAGACTTGTGTATTAGCGGGATATATTATTATTATTATTTATTGTATTTATAAACCGCCCTCCCCCCAGAGGGCTTAGGGCGGTGAACAAACAAACAGATAGAGCACAATAAAAACAAGTTATAGATAATCATTAAATATGGCTCTATATGTTAAAATCAACCCCCAATTAAATGCAGCATCTTAATATCAGAATTACCGATGGCGTCCTACTCATGGTCCCCTAAGAAAGGGGGGAGGAAGAGGGAGGGGGGGAACGGCAGGGTCCACAGGTGTTAGAAAAAAGGGGGGGCATCAGCGGCCGGGCTCCCCAAAGGCAATATCTTTGTGTTTTGTAGCTCCAGGAAACTGCCACAAAATCTATGGTAAAACTACTGCTTCTGGCAATTCCTAGACACACCCTATGCCACTTCTGAGAGTGGTGTAGTGGCATAGAGGACGCCGACTTTTTCTTTCTCTCGTGCTGCTTTAGGATTATGCATTACCTGACTGGCAAGTCAATTTAGCAACCAAGAAAACCAAGGTAGGGGCAGTCACCAAGATTTTTTAAGATACCTCCTCCGAAGAGAGAGAGATCGCACAGGCCTGCAGCTCTAAACAAACTGTTCAAGCAAAACAATGAAAACAAACAGAAAATCAACAGGCCCTCAAATCAAACTACAAACGAACGTAAAAATGAGAAGATCAGGGTTACAGGCACAAGCAGAAATGAGAGAGAGAAAGAGAGAGAGGGAGGGCGTGCATTGAGAAGAGAGTATCTTTAAACTGCAGTAAAAGTTAAACGCTCCCGCTCGGTTTCAAAAAGGCGGGCTCGAGATCCGTTTCTGTCTGTAACGCAAATGGTTTCTAGCATTTCAAGTTATTACAACCTTGGCCGTCTTGATCTCTCTGTCCTGCAGCAATTTTTCTGTTGAGGCCAATGCTTCCATGGCTTTCCAGTTTTTCTCCCGGAGGTCCTAATCGTTTTTAGAAAGAATGGGTTCAGTTTCAGCCAAGAATTAAACTCTTTTTTTTTTGTCTGCTTTCACTTTCAGAGAAGGTGAGCATTTTATCAGCAATACTGGCAAAAACGAAGGGGGGGCGCTCGCTCGGATGAGGCACACCAGATAGAGGTAAGGGGTATGTCTAGGAGAGGGGCTTTTGCATGGGACAGTTTCAAAAAAACCCCGAAAAATAAAACCATTTGCTGATCATTTCCTTACGCATCCCTCCCATCTATTGCTGGCTCTGAGGCTACCAAGGCATCGTTACCAGGAACGCCACACTTTGACTGCACTTATCAGGAAGAAAAAGGAGAAATATTCAAGAGACAACACCGCACAGAGTCACACATGCACACCCTAAACAAGGAAGAAACACCCGCTGAGGTCCATTTAAATTGGCTGCAGTGACTAGTAGCCATGGTCGCTGAATGGAACTTCCCCGTTCAGAAGCAGTCAAGCTTTAAAAACCAGTGCCAAGAGGCAACATATGGGAATGGCCTCGGCCTGTCTGCCCTGTGGTTGGATCTCCAGAGGAACTGGTTGGCCACTCTGTGAGACAGGATGCTGGACTAGATGGACCACCAGTTTGATCCAGCAGAGCCATTCTTATGTTCTTATGAAGGCCCCTGCCTCTTTGCCCTGCTGTTGGACCACCAGAGGAACTGGTTGGCCACTGAGTGAGACAGGATATTTGAACTAGATGGACCACTGGTCTGATCCAACAGGGTTCTTCTGATGTTCTTGTGAAGGCCCTGGCCTCTGTGTCCTGTTATTGGCCCTCCAGAAGAACTGGTTGGCCACTATGTGAGAAGGGATGTTGGACTTGATAGACCAATGGTCTGAGCCAACAGGGCTCTTCTGATGTTCTAATGAAGGTCTCAATCTCTATGCCCTGTTGTTGGTCCTCCAGAGGAACTGGTTGGCCACTGTGAGACACAGGATGCGGGACTAGATGGGCCACTGGTCTGATCCAGGAAGGCTCTTCTGATGCTCTCATGAGAGCCTCAGCCTCTATGCCCTGTTGTTGGCCCTCTAGAGGAACTAGCTGACTACTGTGTGATACAGGATGCTGGACTAGATGAACCACTGCGTCTGTGTGATGGTCACAAGTCACAAGAGCCTGTGTTGGCTGTGGATGACCAGACTTCATTGACTACACCTAGGAATTTTTGTAAGCCACATCTTGCTTCCCAATAAAATATTTTGTTGCTCAGAGAGTGGGCAAATATTTTGGATTGTTTTGCTATATAGTATTATTAAGGTCCTATCAAAGATGTTCTTATAAATACAATCAACTTGGGAAGCACCTCCTCCCATGCAAATCAACTACCTTATCAAATCAACTCAAAAGGCTTTGAATTCCACCTTCTCTAGGGAACTACTCTAGGGAATTACTATTTAGTTTGGAGAGGAGACGGCTGAGGGGGGATATGATTGAAGTCTATAAAATTATGCATGGGGTAGAAAATGTTGACAGAGAGGAATTTTTCTCTCTTTCTCACAATACTAGAACCAGGGGGCATTCATTGAAAATGCTGGGGGGAAGAATTAGGACGAATAAAAGGAAACACTTCTTCACGCAACGTGTGATTGGTGTTTGGAATATGCTGCCACAGGAGGTGGTGATGGCCACTAACCTGGATAGCTTTAAAAGGGGCTTGGACAGGTTTATGGAGGAGAAGTTGATCTATGGCTCCCAATCTTGATCCTCCTTGATCTGAGATTGCAAATGCCTTAACAGTCCAGGTGCTCGGGAGCAGCAGCAGCCGCAGAAGGCCATTGCTTTCACATCCTGCACGTGAGCTCCCAAAGGCACCTGGTGGGCCACTGCGAGTAGCAGAGAGCTGGACTAGATGGACTCTGGTCTGATTGAGTTGGCTTGTTCTTATGTTCTTATGACCAATGGTTTGATCCAGCAAGGCTCTTCTGATGCTCTCAGCCTCTATGCCCTCTAGAGGAACTAGCTGACTACTGTGTGATATAGGATGCTGCACTAAATGAACCACTGCGTCTGTGTGATGGTCACAAGGATGCGAATGACCAGACTTCATTGACTACACCTAGGAATTTTTGCAAGCCACATCTTGCTTCCCAATAAAATATTTTGTTGCCCAGAGAGTGGGCAAATATTTTGGATTGTTTTGCTATATAGTATTATTAAGGTCCTATCAAAGACGTTCTCATAAATTCAATCAACTTGGGAAGCACCGCCTCCCATGCAAATCAACTACCTTATGAGATCAACTCAAAAGGCTTTGAATTCCACCTTCTCTAGGGAACAGGCTGGCCTCCCTAGCTTATTCTGACCTAGATGGCCCAGGCTAGCCTCATCTCATCAGCTCTTGGAAGCGAAGCAAGGTTGACCCTCAGTAGTACTTAGATGGGAAGCTCAGCATGGAAATCCAAGGTTGCTACACAGAGGCAGCCAATAGGAAACCACCTCCGTTCACCTGTTGCCTTGAAAACTCTATAGGTTGCCACAAATCAGCTGTGACGTGACAACACTTTCAAACCATGAAACTGGCCTCCACCAGCAAGGCCTTTTTGGGTGCATCCCCCGAACTCTGGAGTGGTACTCAGCGGGAAATGTGTGCGGCCGTTTTCCTGTGGTCATTTTGGAGGCAAGTGAACAGCTTTTTAGTGGTTGACTGGATTGGTTGGCGGAGTCTCCTTCTTTGGAGGTTTTTAAACAGAGGCTGGAAGGCCATCTGTCAGGAGTGCTTTGACTATATGTGTTCCTGCATGGCAGGGGGTTGGACTTGATGGCCCTTGGGGGTCTCTTCCAACTCTATGATTCTATGACTACCCCACTGAACATTCTGTTATTTTTAAAGTTATTTTTAAAGTTATTTTTGCTTTATGGTCTTTCTTTCTTTCTGACCTTTTACATCCATCGCATTCATCATTTCGTCGATAGGAGGAATTTTTTGTGCGTGTGCAGGCTCTTTAGGTGAGAAAAGACAACACAGCTCAATGTACTGTCAAAGGCTTTCCTGGCCAGAATCAATTTGCTGTTATGGGTTTTCCAGGCTTTGTGGCTGTGGTCTGGTAGTTTTGCTCCTAATGTTTCCCTCGCATCTATGACTGGCATCTTCAAAGGCACGTCACTAGAAGATGCGTTTCTCTCCGTGGTTCGGTCTATGCCACAGAGAGAAACACATCTGTTTCACCCATATCGATAGCTGGCATTTTAAAAGTTATTTTTGCTTTATGGTCTTTCTTTCTTTCTTTCTTTCTGACCTTTTACATATCGCATTCATCATTTCGTCGATAGGAGGAATTTTTTGTGAGTGTGCAGGCTCTTTAGGTGAGAAAAGACAACAGATCTGAAGATGCCAGCCACAGATGCAGGCGAAACGTCAGGAGAGAATGCTGCTAGAACACGGCCATACAGCCCGGAAACCACACAGCACCCCATTAGGAGCAAAACTACCAGACCACAGCCACACAGCCTGGAAAACCCACAACAGCCAGACAGCTCCCTAAAAGTTTGTTTCGGGGGGGCGGATAAGAACTCGTCTCTTTGCTTTTTTCGTTATCTATTCCTCCTCGCCCCCAATAAAGCAGTGCTTGAATTGAAATCGCCCAAAGTGCTATCAATATGCGCAATCGGAAAAGAGAGAAAAAGGCAGGCGCTGAACATCTTTGCAAAGGGGAAGTCAGCGGATTGCAAATAAAACTTTGAAAAAGTGGTGTTTGATGGCGCCAAATGTCCCAGCTCAAGGAGTTAAGGGGGGAAAGGGTGCAAGCCAAAAAAATCTCTGCAGCAGGTGAAATGGAAATGCGTAAAAATCATGCGCAAGGTGACAAAAGTCGGCTTCAACTGAGCTGTGACTTCCTACGGTTCAGGCCTGGTGTGCGTCGCTAGTAGAACAGATATTCCATAAATGCATGTGCTAGGCACGAACAGTTCAGTTCTTTCCTTCTAGAACAGTGGTGGTGAACCTGGGTGCCAGAGGGTGGCACTCACAGCCCTTTCTGTGGGCACGCCCCCCCCCCCCCCACACACACACATCTAGGCTGGCCTGGGCCGCTGGGCTCGATTATTAGTATTAAACTTAAGACCTAGTTTTGGGGAAGCAGTGTAGGTAACCCTGTTAAGCGCTGTTAAACCCCACTGATTTTCATGGGAAGAACTAAAGCATGATCCTTTACCTGGGAGTAAGCTCGGTTGCTGGCAATGGGGCTTGCTTCTGAGTAAACCCTCCTAGAGTCGTGATTCATCCGTTCGAAGCGTTGCACAGTTGCTTCAAAGCAAAGCCACCGACTACCACCAAGCTTACACCCGAGTAATGTGCGCCTCGGAGCCAACCGTTTTTTCTAAACTAAAACCTCAGTATTCAGGTTAAATTGCCGTGTTGGCACTTTGCGAAAAATATGTGGGTTTTGGGTTGCAGTTTGGGCACTCGGTCTCGAAAAGGTTCGCCATCACTGTTCTAGAACTATCTCCTAAACAGAGGGGAGCCTGCTATTGGGCAAGAGAAAAGATGCCAGATTAATTCCCTTGGCCTCTTCAGCTCAAGGATCCTGGAGTGGCAGGAGATAATATCTAAGACCCCCGGGGGAGCCACTGCGCCACCCCAAGGCAGCGTATCGCAGTAGATGGATTCTGTGCGGCCGCTTTATACATTAAATCAGTTCCTCTTTGTGATGCAGGAAGCCGTGGTTCAGTGGAAGAGCATCTGGGGGTTTGACAGGCTGAAAGGGTTTGACAGGGCCGAGGTTGCCCAACAGGCTTCCATGGCAGAGTATGGGATTTGAACCCGGGTCTGACCGCTATGCTATGCTCCTGCCTATGCGGGGCTGTCTTTGAAGACTGGGGAAACATCAACTGCTGCAAAGCACAGTGCCCGGGGTGGGAGTGTCAGGGGGGTAGTATCTATATGAGATACGTTCCTGACTCGATATAACTGCTTAAAACAACAAATCAGTGCTGCTAAAAGATATATGTCACCAGCCTGCTTTATGTTGCCACTGCCATCTGAAGCATTCTTTCCTTGATCTTTACTTTATGGCTTCGCACGCTTTGTAGACAACTAGGCTTCCCCTGGTACTCCTGTCCCACGGGTTACACCCATTATCTTGTAGGGCAGGAAGCCAGGTGGCTTTCTCTTGCTATCTGCCACAGACCTTGGGGCACCTTAGCTCCAAAGACTGTTTTTCACAAACTCTTCGGAAAACGGGAGGGGGGGGGGTCTCTACGAGTTTGATAAAGGGGAGGTCCCAGGTTCAATCCCTGGCATCTCCAGCCAAAAGGACCAGGTAGCAGGTAAGGAACCTCACCCTGAGAACCCTGGAGAGCAGCTGCCAGTCTGAGTAGGCAATACTGACCTAGACAGGCCAGAGGTCTGATTCAGTAAAAGACAGCTTCATGGGAGTGTCTGTGGCTCAGTGATGGAGCATCTGCTTGCCATGCTGAAGGTTCCCCGGTTCAATCCTGGGCCTCTCCAGTTAAAAGGGCAAGGCAGTAGGTCAGTGGTGGCGAACCTTTGGCACTCCAGATGTTATGGACTACAATTCCCATCAGCCCCTGCCAGCATGGCCAATTGGCCATGCTGGAAGGGGCTAGTGGGAATTGTAGTCCATAACATCTGGAGTGCCAAAGGTTTGCCACCACGGCAGTAGGTGATGAGAAAGATCTTTGCTTATGACCCTGGAAAGCGGCTGCCAGCCTGAGTGGACAATACCGATCTGGGTGGATCGAAGGCCTGATAAGGCAGCTTCCTGTGTGTTCATGGGATCCGGGGCTTCCTGTCCGGCAGCCCTCAAAAGCTGAGCTGTGGAGCGCTCGAGCGGCGGCTCGCAAGCCGGCGTCCTCAGCAGAGTTCCACCCTCCCCAAAATATTTTGGAAACAGCGACTTACATTGTTTTTTTGCCTCTGCTGCTCCACGGCCTGCTTCTTGACGACTAACTCCCCCTGGAGGCTGGCGATCTCTTCCTCTTTCCTCGTAATGCTGAAGAAGGGAGAGAGTCACAAGTCATGAGGGGCTGGAAAAAAACCCCTCCTCTGCTCTTCAAACTTGTCCACACAACAGGCAGCAGAGACTCCAGAGTTAAACTGCCTTCCTGTGCAACCCATTCGTTTCCTTTCCAGGGAGAGTGTTTGCACAACGTCATGTTCCTCTCAAAGCCAATAGGGCAAAGAGGCTTTTAAAAAATTTCTGGGTCCAATTTCTGCTTGTGTCCCCATTTCTGCAATCTAAATTCGGTGACCCAAACTCTACTGAACTGTTTAACTGCATGTCCTACGCTGTTGATTGTATTTACATAGCATAATCCACCAAGGTGGACTATATATCTTTCTAATTCCCATCTGTGCCCCCACCGGTGCATATTTAAATCCGGAGATAGCGGACACACTTCCAGCGTGATGCAATGGTTAAGAGCAGGTAGACTCTAATATGGAGAACCGGGTTTGATTCCCTGCTCTGCCCCTTGAGCTGTGGAGGCTTATCTGGTGAACTAGATTAGCTTGTGCACTCCAACACATGCCAGCTGGGTGACCTTGGGCTAGCCACAGCTCTTTGGAGCTCTCTCAGCCCCACCCACATCACAGGGTGTTTGTTGTGGGAGGGAAAGGGGATTGTCACCCCCTTTGAGTCTCCTTACAGGAGAGAAAGGGGGGATATAAATCCAACTCTTCTTCTCACACACACTCACACACACACACACACACACACACACACACACACACTCACACACACACACACACACACACACACACACACACACACACACCCCAACAGATTTCTCTGCAGACTCATAGGAACACCCCCCCCCCACGCGGGTCTGCAGAAAAATCTGAAATAAAAAGGAGTTAAACTGTCTGATTTTTACAAAAGCATTCTCTGTGCATGCACAGAGAACGCACCTTCCATTAGCAGGTGCATCAGTGGCAGCCGAGTTTGGCACTGCTGGCAGGCTCATTTGCCCCGGAGGGGGAGGAAGCCTGGAACCATAATGGGGAGGAGGGGGGACATAGGGGCCCCTGGGAACTCAGGTGGAGAAGTCTGACAGATGTCTGTTAAAATACATCACACAAACATGTTGTTGCACCGTGCTTGACTCTTATCAGTAGAAAACTATACAGGAAAACCCCAATAAACTTACACATCAATATCTAAAAATACACATAAAATATCACAAAATATAGAAGAAGAAGAAGAAGAAGAAGAAGAAGAAGAAGAAGAAGAAGAAGAAGAAGAAGAAGAAGAAGAAGAAGAAGAGGAGG
>NC_059426.1:173377939-173397150 GCF_021028975.2 Sphaerodactylus townsendi
GACAAGGAAATTCATTCATTCATTCATTCATTCATTCATTCATTCATTCATTCATTCATTCATTCATTCATTCATTCATAGTTTTGCTATACCCCAGTGAACAAACCAAAACTTAAAACATATTTAAACCCTGAATAAATAGTAAATTAAAACATAACTAACCCATGCAAGATTACAAAAAATATAGATGGCACCACAGAAACTTAAACTCTGACCTCCTGACAGGAAGACCAGGTGTTGTTGCCATCATTCAGGTGTTATAACATAAAAAAGGCCCACCCAAAAGCCTGGCAGAACATCACGAAAGTCAAGCAACAGGACGTATGATTATCTGCCACACGATGAGTGATTCATTACGATCCGTTAACCAGGAGGTCGGGGATGTATTTGTGCCAGACGTCTGTCTTGACTGACCCTCACTTGCAAAATCAATGTGAGGATAAAACATAGTACCATAGAATTCTGGACCACTCTGACAACCACTACGCAGAGAAGCCACTGAAATCCACAAGCACTTGGGCAACTTCAACAGGAAGGAAGAAACCATGAAAATGAACAGAATTTGGCTGCCAGTGTTGAAAAACAGTGACTGATCAGCTCCACACAAACAGTGACTGATCAGCTCCACACAAACACAGGACAACTATAGACCATAGCAATCAAAGGAAACAAAGACCAAATTAAGATGCATTCACCTATTGACCTTGCTATCTTCATTGTTACTCCCAGGCTACAGACTTCTTTGGGACTCACATGCCAGGCTACTCTATTCAGAGGGCCTCACCTTTTGACCTCACAGTATATATACTCCACTTGCTGTCCATTCCTACTATCAGATCCTCTGAAGATGCCAGCCACAGAGGCAGGCGAAACGTCAGGAGAGCATGCTGCTAGCACACGGCCATACAGCCCGGAAACCACACAGAACCCCAAACATAGGATGATTCCATGCCTGGCCTCCTTGCAACAGGGGTCTCCAACCTGGTGCCCGTGGGCTCCCATGGCACCCACCAACATCTCTCCTATTGCCCACCTTATGTTTTCAGAAAGTGGGCAACAGATTTTGTCCAGCAAGGGTTCTGACTGGCTGGGCAGATTTTTTTTTAATTTGTATGGCAGCGGCTGCCGCTACAGCACAAGAATCGTCATGGTGGCGGCCATTTTGTGGCTGAGCCCTCCGCCCTCCATCAGAATTCCAAAGCTGCCCATAGGCTCAAAGAGGCTGGGGACTCCTGCCTTGGAAGAAGGAGGGAATGTCAGCAGGAGGACTAAGAACACCCTGTGACTTCAAGGAAGCGCCGAGACTCGAACCAAGGACTCCCCGAGCTCCCGTCAACAGTTCCATTAAGCCTCACTCACTTTTGGGCGGGAGGGGGGGGGGCATCTGGCCGGCCACCACACAAAACAAGACAAGGGGCTAGATGCTCCATTTGACACCGCAGGGCTGCTCTTGTTGCCCCCACAATATGATCCCTGCTCCGTGCTGACTGTCCAAGGGCCAAAAGCAGAAGAGGAGAAGGTGCTCTTATGGGCAGTTCCATGCTCACATGTCCGGTTTGGCCCTTGAACGTGCTGAAGCTTTTTCCTCATAGCACTCTGGGTGATTCCGGACAGGCCAAATATAACGGGTTCAAAGGTGTGAGAAAAGCGCTACGGGGGAGAAGTTTCCACAAAACTCACCCCCCCCCCCCAAACGCTTCTCACCCGTTATATTTGGCTCAATCTGAGTTGAACGAAAGTTGCTAAATTAGCAACTTTTCCCCTTTAACCTGGGTTTTGGACGCTTCCTTCTTCTCTGTGCAAACTACGGCAAGCAGGAAGCGTTTTATGTATGCACACACACACCCCTCCACCATTACGGTTTCACAGTGTTTCTTGCGCTAACCATGCCGCATTGTGACATTGCGATCCCAGCGATTCTCCAGGCAGTACCCATTAGGGTGGATTTTCTAGCCACTTAGTCAGTGGTGGGATCCAAAAATTTTAGTAACAGGTTCCCATGGGGGTGGGATTCAAACAGTGGCATAGCGCCAATGGGGCTGGGCAGGGCACAGCAGGGGCGTGGCAGGGCATTCCGGGGCGGGGCTGTGGCAAGGACGCAGCCGCTGCGCCGGTCCTTGGGCAGGGAACGAATGCACGCAGGCGCAGGCTGCCACGCACACCAGTGCACCACCTGCTAGACTGCTTCAAGTTCTGTGCGCTACTGTTGAGGAGCAGAGGAGGGGCATAACTAAGGCAAAAATCACGTGGCAAAATCACTACTTAGTAACCCCCTCTCGGCACACACAAATAATTAGTAACCTACTCTCGGGAACCTGTGAGAACCTGCTGGATCCCAATTCCTCCGTAATTATTATTATTATTATTATTATTATTTATTATATTTATAAGTTTCCCTCCCTAAGGGCTCAGGGCAGCGAACAACAGACAATAGAGCACAATAAAATCAATAGTATCAACTATAAAATCATTAGAAATAGCTCTATATATTAAAACCCATCCCCATTAAAAGCAGCGTTCTAACATCAGATATATCGATGGCGTCTCTCTAATCAGTCCCCTGAAGAGGAAAAAGGGAAGGAAAAGATGGTAAGTCCACAGATGTTATGGAGAAAGCGGGGAAGGTGGGGGGGGGGGGACCATCAGCGGCCGGATTCAAAGTCTCGGGTGGAACAGTTCACTCTTGCAGGCCCCGCGGAAATCTTCTAGATCCCGGTGAGGGGCCCGCCAGAAGCTGGAGACAGAGCGTTCCACCAGGCAGGGGCCAGAGCTGTAAAAGCTCTGGCCCGGGTGGAGGCCAGCCGCATCATTGAGGGACCAGGGATCACCAGTAAGTTGGCCTCTGCTGACCGCAGAGGCCGAGTTGGGATGTATGGGGCAAGACGGTCCCGCAGGTACGGAGGTCCCAGGCTGCGCAAGGCCTTAAAGGTCAGTACCAGCACTTTGAAAATGATTCGGAATTCAACCGGGAGCCAGTGCAGGCGGCGCAACACAGGTAAAACATGATCTCTGGCGGCACCCCCTGTGAGCAAATGGGCCGCCGCGTTCTGGACCAGTTTTAGTTTCCGAATCAGACGCAAGGGAAGGCCTGCGTAGAGCGAGTTGCAATAGTCTAGCCTGGAGTGTATTTGGAGGATTCTTGGGTGTGTGGATTCTCAGGGCGGGGGGGGGGGGGGGGTCCTCAGATGCTCTGTTCACAGAAAAACACAGTGTTTCTTTTGCTAACCATGCCGCATTGTGGCACTGCGACCCCAGCGATCTCATATGGCCCCAGCACCCACCGTGCGAATGGTGACACAGCCAATACAGGTTCAATTAACCTGTTCGTATTGCCTGTGCAGAAAGGACCTCTGTGAACAATTCCTGAAAGGCGCTGCAGGGGCAAACCTGTAAAGCACCCCTTCCTCTGCCTGCTGATTGAGCAAAAAGGTCAAAGGTGAGCTCAGAGGTTTTGCCCTCTGATTCTGAAGGGCTCTCCATAGTTCAGGGGACTTACCTGAAGCTGCTCGGCCATCTTCGCCATCTCCCTCTCCTTCTCTTTCAGTAACAGCTCCGTGCTTCTCATCTGCTCCTCTTTCCCTTTCAACCTGCAACAGGCATCACAAATGAGGGAAAGCAAGGAGAAGAAAAGAAGAAGAGTTTGGATTTATATCCCCCCTTTCTCTCCTGCAAGGAGACTCAATGGGGCTGACAATCTCCTTGCCCTCCCCTCCCCCACAACAAACACCCTGTGAGGTGAGTGGGGCTGAGAGAGTTCAGAGAGAACGGTGACTAGCCCAAGGTCACCCAGCTGGCATGTGTTGGGAGTGCACAAGCTAATCTGGTTCCCCATATAAGCCTGCACAGGTCAACTGGCAGAGCAGGGAATTAAACCTGGTTCTCCAGATTAGAGTGCACCTGCTCTTAACCACAACACCACCTGGCTTATTGGTCTAGAACAGGAGTCTGCAACCTGAACCTCTCCAAATGTTCATGGACTACAATTCCCAATTGGCCATGCTGGCAGGGGCTGATGGGATTTGTAGTCCATGAACATCTGGAGATCCGCAGGTTGCAGACTCTTGGTCTAGAAAGTAATTCTTCTGGGAAACAGAGTCTGGGATATCCTCAGCATTGCAACTGAACTTTGCATGATTCAGTCACAAACAAAGCAGAAG
Organism: Sphaerodactylus townsendi; assembly: GCF_021028975.2. Lineage (NCBI taxonomy): Eukaryota > Metazoa > Chordata > Lepidosauria > Squamata > Sphaerodactylidae > Sphaerodactylus > Sphaerodactylus townsendi. The sequence continues at coordinate 173,382,097 of NC_059426.1, forward strand.
GATATTTGGTATTTTTAAAAACTTCTAGTACGTAACAGCTGCATAAGGCAGTAAAAATTCCACACTGAATGTTGTGGGGATGCAACTAAAGCAATTTAATATGCTGCCAGTTATCAGGGTTTTAAAAAACTTTTTATTCATTTTTAGAGTAGAATAAATAGCAATAAATTTATAAATGACCAATGTTCATCAGCTACAAATAACACAACTACCTGCTGAAAACTACAAACAGATCTGGCTACCATGGACAATTTACCAATCAAATAAACACAATATTGTAATCTCTCCAGTCAAATATTAAAAATATTCTAACTTTCCTTTTCTTGCTTTAGGTGAATTTAAGTCTAGGTTAAGAAATATTTGTAATTGTTTGTGAATATACGGATAAGTTACTTAACAGACTAGAATAAAAGTCGTTATATATGTTGAATTATTTTAGGAAGAATGCGGGGAAGTCAAAGGGGAGGATGAAAGGGTGGGGAAGGGGGGGAGGAAAATGGGAGGGGGGGTTAATGAGCAATCCAGGAAAAGACTATATGAATAGAATATATTAGATGACTGTGATATGCTCCCTTTTTAAGTTATGTATAATCTGCATGTTAGACAACATATGGATATTGATGTTTAATTGATAAATGAATGTGTACAGCCTGGTTCTGAAGGTGTTTTTTTAAAGGAGGCCATAGCCATTAATATCCCTCGTCGTGTTTCCCTCCATGTAAGAAGCAAACTTTATCTTATAAACTATTATAGCTTCATTTCAGGTACAATATTTATCTTTGGCAACACTTACAGACTCTGAAGATCTTTGACTTCTTGTGCAACCGATATCTGAGGGGGAAAGCATACGACGGATTGTCAGACGGGAAAGATGCTCAAGGGAAAATGCAGATTAGCAACACTGAATTACAGTTCATCTCCAGACTACAGAGATCCTGGGGGAAAGGGATGCGCTGGAGCAGGGCCCCCCAAACCTATCAGGGTCTGCACATATGGAATTCTGATATGGCCTGATGGGCGAAGGAACAAAATGGCTGCCTCAGGAGGCGGAGTCAACCACAAAATGATTGCCACAGGTTATCTTCAGTCACACAATGAAGATCCTGTCATGACAGTTAGATCATGGTGATCATATCCTATCCAGCAGAGGTATCAGTCAGCAAGAAAGGAATGATCTGACAGCTAGAGAACTGGTTTTAACCAGATGCAAGGGACCTTTACAATGATTGGTAGAGCCATGTATATAAGCAACTGTATTGTACTGTGTCTGTGTTCCTTAGGGAAACAAGTGCATGGCGAAGCACTTTGTTGGACTGCTTAATATTCCTGCTTATTCTACGTTGTATACAGTTTCTTGTACATAGAGCAACTCAATGGTAAAAGCCTTCTTTTGAATGAAACAGCTGTGTGGAGTTTTTCTTCATGAAGGTGGGGGTTTGCTGTACAAGACCGCTTGTTCTACTCTGAGTAGCACCGCTCAATTCTGCTATCAGATCCTGGCGGCGTGGTGGCAGCTGCTGTTAAAGCAATATATTTTTTTAAAAATCTGCACATTCAATCAAATCTAAATCAGAAGCCTTTTTGGGCAAATGCCCTACCTGGCGGGCACCAGAAAAGGTGTCATGGGGCACCACGGCGGCCGCAGGTGCCACATTGGAGGGTGGATTCTTAGGCATTATAACCCCCTCCCCAGACGCCACTCTCAATCTTTTGAATCACAGTTCCCAAGTTCTGCCATTCCCAAATGCAAGAGCTACCAGCAGGTTAGGCCAAGCGGCACTCCCCTGCTCCCCAAAGCAGTTTGAGCCTCTTCAAGATTAAATTATGATAGATTTTTAAATTCAGAATTTGCATCGCTGATACCCTGTATCAGGTATAATAAAAAAAATCACCGGTAGAGGATGTGGTTCTCTGCTTTTAAAGAACTGTAATCCAGGGGTGCCCAATGCAGTGGCCGTGGGGTGCTACGGCGCTGGCCGACAGCAGCAGTGGCGCAGGAGGTTAAGAGCTCATGTATCTAATCTGGAGGAACCGGGTTTGATTCCCCGCTCTGCCGCCTGAGCTGTGGAGGCTTATCTGGGGAATTCAGATTAGCCTGGGCACTCCCACACAGGCCAGCTGGGTGACCTTGGGCTAGTCACAGCTTCTCGGAGCTCTCTCAGCCCCACCTACCTCACAGGGTGTTTATTGTGAGGGGTATAGGGCAGTGGTGGCGAACCTTTGGCACTCCAGATGTTATGGACTACAATTCCCATCAGCCCCTGCCAGCATGGCCAATTGGTCATTCTGGAAGGGGCTGATGGGAATTGTAGTCCATAACATCTGGAGTGCCAAAGGTTCGCCACCACGGGTATAGGGTAAGGAGATTGTAAGCCCCTTTGAGTCTCCTGCAGGAGAGAAAGGGGGGATATAAATCCAAAATCTTCTTCTTCTTCCTTGCACACTCCATGTCTTTGAAGGGAAGAAGAGTTTGGATTTATACCCCTTTCTCTCCTCTACGGAAACTCAAGGCAGCTTACAAAACTCCTACCCTTTCTCTCCTCACAACAGACGCCTTGCGAGGTAGGTGGGGCTGAGAGAGATCTCAGAGAACCGTGACTGACCCACGGTCATCCGGCAGGTTTCATGTGTGGAATAGGCCCACTGTTAGAAAGTGGGTGGGCTTTTGCCAATCTAGGCTTCTGACTAGCTGTGCAGAAAGCCAGCGCGGTGTAGTGGTTAAGAGCAGGTGGACTCTAACCTGGAGAACCGGGTTTGATTCCCCACTCCTCCACCTGAGCGGCAAATTATTATCTGGTAAACTGGATTTGTTTCCCTGCTGGGTGACTTGGGTTTATTCAGTCCTCTCAGACCTCTCTCAGTCCCACCGACCTCACCAGGTGTCTGTTGTGGGGAGAGGAAGAGAAAAGAGTTTGTAAGTCCCTTTAAAGTCTCCTTAGAGGAGAGAAAGGGGGACTATGAATCCAAACTTCTTAAAATTTTTGCTTTGGCAGGAGCTACCACCACAGCATAAGGATCTTAACATGCAACAGTCACCTCCAGGTTAGACTATTGTAACTCGCTCTACGCGGGCCTTCCCGTGCATTTGATCCGGAAGCTGAAACTGGTCCAGCATGCGGCGGCTCGCTCGCTCACAGGGGGCGCCTACCAACCTGTGCTGCGCAGCCTGCACTGGCTCCCAGTTGAGTTCCGAATCATCTTCAAGGTGTGGGTACTGACCTTTAAGGCCTTACGCGGCCTGGGACCCTCGTATCTTCGGGACCGCATTACCCCATATGTCCCCACTCAGCCTCTGCGTTCAGCAGAGGCCAATTTACTGGTGGTTCCTGGCCCCTCAATGATGCGGCTGGCCTCCACTCGGGCCAGGGCCTTCTCAGCCTTGGCCCCTGCCTGGTGGAACACTCTTCCTCCAGCTGTCCGGGCCCTGCGGGATCTTGGTGAATTCCGCAGGGCCTGTAAGACTGAGTTGTTCCACCGGGCTTTTGGAGTGTCTAGCTGCTGATCGAGGTGCCCCTTCTTCTATTCTATTCCTCCGGTTTCGGAGTCCCCCTGTCATCTAGGGGACCCACTTCTTGTTCTGCTTCCCCCTCCTTGGGAGGGTTTAATCGGGGTTATTGCTGACGCCATTTTTACTGAATTTACCGCTGTGTTTTAAATTCTTAAATTAATATTTTAGCCTAATGGGGTTTTTGTTTGTATATATTGTATGTAGAATCTGTGTTCTGAACTGCCCAGAGCCCTCTGGGGGTTGGGCGGTATAAAAATCCCATAAATAAATAAGTAAGTAAGTAAGTAAGTAAGTAAGTAAGTAAGTAAGTAAGTAAGTAAGTAAGTAAGTAAGTAAGTAAGTAAGTAAGTAAGTAAGTAAGTAAGTAAGTAAGTAAGTAAGTAAATAAAAACCAGTGGCAGTTATTTTGTGGTTGAGCCCAACGCATAGTATCAGAATTCCAAAGGTGTCCACTGGCTCCAAAGGTTTGGGGACCCCTGCTTCCCTCGATGACAACACATGGAAAAATGGCCCCCCCTCTCCTATTCAGAGCTCTCCCGTTAAGACACTGAAGAGAAGCACAGTCTTGCTGAGCCCAGCTGCCCCCTGCAAGCGTCCCGCCGGCTGGCCGGCTTTACCTGGGCGTCCTTCTCAAGCTGGGCCTTCCCTACATCTTCTTTCAGAGCCTCTACTTCCTGTGTCAAAGCCTTTTCAATGACAAAACAGACAAGGTTGGACAATGGAGACAACAACACCCCCCCACACACAATGAAAGAACAAAATGGATGCAAACACTTTTTAAGAATTATGCAACCGCCCACGAGATGCCCCGTTAATGTCACACAGGAGGAGGACAGGGAGCGGATGGGGAAGCCGGCAACTACCTGGACTGTCTTCTCCTTGGTCGTCACTTTCAGGACTTCGGCCTGCAGCAGCTCCTCCACGGACTTGATCTTGCCATCTTTTTCACTGATTCTGAGGGGGAAAGTAGGGCAAAGGCATAAGGGCCTGTGTGGGGACAGACACACCTTCTAGCACTTCACTACCAAGGGAGAACTGGTCAGATGGTGAAGCAGCTACAGAGGCAGACTTGGCCTGAGCAGGCCCAGATTCAAATTTCTGACCCTGGACCACTCAGTCCAACTCCAAACCTACCCTGGGATGAATGCTGTATGATGTCCTTGGAGAAAGGATCATAAGGACATAAGGAAGAGCCTGCTGGATCAGACCAGAGTCCATCTAGTCCACCACTCTGCTACTCACAGTGGCCCACCAGGTGCCTTTGGGAGCTCACATGCAGGAGGTGAAAGCAATGGCCTTCTGCTGCTGCTGCTGCTGCTGCTGCTGCTGCTGCTGCTCCGAGCACCTGGTCTGCTATGGCATTTGCAATCTCAGATCAAGGAGGATCAAGATTGGTCGCCATAGATCGATTTCTCCTCCATAAATCTGTTCAAGCCCCTTTTAAAGCTATCCAGGTTAGTGGCCGTCACCACCTCCTGTGGCAGCATATTCCAAACACCAAACATGAACGGATATGACAGATGGAATGCATTAGATAGAAAGTGGTAAGATTATGTTCGCTCATGTGTGGTGTCTCTGGAGTTTAGCTGTTCAGATATGTGAGAAATAAAGAGATACTAGGTGGTATCTTACGCCTTTCATCCAGCCAAACTAGCCCTCCCGTTGTGGAGGAGCTGCTTTTAACTTCGCTTAGTGGATTGAAAAGATTCAGCCTTTAGCCTATACAAACTGCAGCAGCAATCATGATGCCTGTAGACTAGACTACTACATTGCACTCTAACTAGGATTACCCTTGAAGAGTGTTCGAAAGCTGCAGCTAATGCAGAATGCTGTGGGTAGACTACTGATTGTGGCCAGGTATCGGGAGAATGTGACCGAGATACCACAGCAAGTACACTGGCTACTGATCCACTCCCAACCCCAATACAGGTTGTTGGTTTTTACCTTTAAGGCCCTACATGGCTCGGAACTAGAGTATCCGAAGGACCCTCTTCTCGTGTATTTTCCTGCCTGGCCATTACAATGACAGGGAGAGGCCCTCCCGACAGTTCCACCAATCTGGTGGGCCTAAAAGACAGGGCCTTTTCTGTGGTAGCCCCGTGATTATAGAATAACCTTCCCAGAGAGATGTGACAGGCCCGCTTATTGTCGACCTTCAGGAGGTTGTTGAAGAAGATTTTATTTAGGACTGGTTTTGATTACATCACCACCAATTCTAAATTGTGATTCTTAATTTTGGGTTTATGTATTTTATCAATACTGTAAGCCAGTGGTGGCGAACCTTTGGCACTCCAGATGTTATGGACTACAATTCCCATCAGCTCCTCCCAGCATGGCCAATTGGCTGCAAACCTCTGGTTTGCAGGAGCTCCACCTGGTCTGGTTTGCAGGAGCTCCAATTGGCCATGCTGGCAGGGGCTGATGGGAATTGTAGTCCATAACATCTGGAGTGCCAAAGGTTCACCACCATGGCTGTAAGCTGTCTTGAGCTCCATATGGAAGAAAGGCAGCTAAAAACTGTTTTAAATACATAATAAAATAGCTTCAACCAGCTGTATCTTAAACATTGGGCAGTCCGGGACTTGGGGCATTCAGAGGGCAGCCCAGGAGATGGAGCCAAATTTAGCTGGCTTCTACTGCCCACCCGGCCTCCATCCGCCAGCAGAGCTGGCCTCGGAGATATGCCACTTTTTCGTGGCATATCCCTGTTATCTCCTATGGGGGATTCTCGCCGGGTGGGGGGGGGATTTTTGTTTTGGGCTTCTCATGCTGCAGGGAAGTCCTTTGGGCGGGACCGTCCTCACCTGCCCGCCCAATCTGGACTGGGCAGTAAGGCATCTAAGGTACGTATGACTCACTAGAAGCTTGATGAGAACAGGTGGCGAACAACTGATGCAGATCTGAATTTGCTGTCATAACTAATTCAGGGAGAGGTGGGCAGCAGGTTAAAATGGAAGGAGAGGCACCAGGCTGACACTTACACTTTTTGCAATTCTTCCACTAATGACGCAAAGGAACCCTTGGAAAGAAAAAAAAGATGCAAGAGAGATTTCAGTTAGAGGGAAAGGCTCATTGGGGAGGGAGGGAGGGAGGGAGGGAGGGAGGGAGGGAGCATCAAAATGGAATGATTTGTTTTTGACAGTTCTATAAAGTTCTATATCTGCGACACACCTCTGAAGATGCCAGCCACAGATGCAGGCAAAACGTTAGGAACAAGATCCACCAGACCACGGCCACACGGCCCGGAAAACCCACCAGAACAAGTTCTATAAAGCCCCAATTCAGTTTTTGGGGAGAACAAAAAACCTTGGGGAACCAGCTCTCTGTCGCTTTAAATACGGAAAGGAGTTGCGGCTCAGTGGTAAACCATCTGCAGTCGTAAAGCATGCAGAAAATCCTGGGTTCGATCCCCGGCATCTCCAGTTAAAATTATCTGCCAGCAGCTGACGTGAAAGACCTCTCCCTGGGACCCTAGAGAGCAGCTGCAAGTCTGAATAGGCAACACTGACTTTGATGGACTGAAGGTCTGATTCGGTATAAGGCACTTTCATTGAAGAAGAGAAGAAGAGTTTTGGATTTCTATCCCCCCTTTCTCTCCTGCAGGAGTCTCAAAGGGGCTTACAATCTCCTTGCCCTTCCCCCCTCACAACAAACACCCTGTGAGGTAGGTGGGGCTGAGAGAGCTCCGAGAAGCTGTGACTAGCCCAAGGTCACCCAGCTGGCGTGTGTGGGAGTGCACAGGCTAATCTGAATTCCCCAGATAAGCCTCCACAGCTCAGGCGGCAGAGCTGGGAATCAATCCCAGTTCCTCCGGATTGGATACACGAGCTCTTAACCTCCTACGCCACTGCTGCTCCATTGGTGGAATGTGTATCCCCAGATGAGAAAGTGAAACAGCTGCATAACGCTGCGTAATTTGTACTGTTTAATCGAGAGGAATGTGGCTTTCTTCACTGCATTCCAGATCTGATCTATTTATGAAGGTTCTAACACAGAGGTCCCCAACATGGTACCCAAGGGACCACGGCACCTCCAACACCTTTCCGGGCATCCGCTAAGTGTTTCAAGAAAGTGGGTGGGGCCAGACGGGGCTCCGCCCAGTAGGGCTTTCGATGGCCCACGTGAGATCTGATTGGCTGTACAGATTAAAATAACATTTGACAAGAACAGCAATTTTATTTATACCACGCCCTCTCCATTTTGCTGTTTCACTCAGCCAAACACAGTGTGCAAAGCGGACTGAAAAGGGACTGAAAGTGAATTATTCAGTGTGTGTGAACACAGCTGCTCATTGACTTCTACAGCAGTATCTTACGATTAGAAGGGACTCATCTGAAGATCAGTCTGAAACAGAGACGCTTACCTGCTCTGTTTGCGCCCTCTGTAGAGTTGACACTTCGTTTTTCAAAGATGCGTTTTCCTTCCTTAATACCTTTCAAGAAGAAAACATTTGCATGGTTTACCAACTGGAATATGCACGTAGTCCGTGCCACACCGAAATATTGTGAGCAGGTCCTACTTCGCTGTGTGGTCTCTACCACCGAACATTCACGTCTGCCTACCCTGCGTCCTTTTGAACTTTGAAGGCGGACAGAAGAGTCAAGAGGAAACTCTTGGCTGATCTGAACAAAGATCACAGTCAGTCTCCAAAGTATAAAAGGCCCAAGACCGTCAGCAGTTACCCTAGTTAATATCTACAAAAAACAAACATGTTCACATTAGAAGTGGGGGTTCAATGTGCTGTCAAATTGCAGCTGACTTACAGTAACCCTGTAGGGCAGGGGTGTCCAACTCTGGCACTTCATATGTTCATGGACTACAATTCCCATCAGCCCCTGCTGGCATGGCTTATGGGAATTGTAGTCCATGAACATCTGAAGCACCAGAGTAGGACACCCCTGTAGGGTTTTCAAAGTACCGTATATACTCGTGTATAAGTTGACTCGTGTATAAGTCGAGGCACCTAATTTTACCACAAAAAACTGGGAAAACTTACTGACTCGCGTATAAGTCGAGGGTGGGAAATGCGGCAGCTAAAGGTAAATTTCAAAAATAAAAATAGATACCAATAAAATTACATTAATTGAGGCATCAGTAGGTTAAATGTTTTTGCATATTTATTTCACCTAGTGGGCTAAGTAGATATGGACGGCCTAGGCTAGCCTGATCTTCTCAGAAGCTAAGCTAAGCTATTTCAGTAAACTAGCTCTGTAAGTGGAAAAGAGGGTCAACAAGAACAATATGGTCTCAACAATAACTGTTTATGTTAGCAGTACCAACATTTCAGAGTATCTTTAGGAGACCCTCCTGATGATACCACCCAGGTTTGGCGAAGTTTGGTTCAGGGGGTCCAAAGTTATGGACCCTCAAAAGGGTAGCCCCATCTACTATTAGCTTCCATTGGAAACAATGGGGGATGGGAGCACCCACTTTGGGGATCCATAACTTTGGACCCCCTGAACCAAACATCACCAAACCTGGCTGGTATCAGCAAGAGATTATCCTGATGATACCACCCAGGTTTAGTGAAGTTTGGTTCAAGGGGTCCAAAGTTATGGACCCTCAAAATGTAGCCCCATCTACTATTAGCTCCCATTGGAAACAATGGGGGATGGGGCACCCCCTTTGGGGGTCCATAACTTTGGACCCCCTGAACCAAACTTTACCAAACTTGGCTGGTATCATCAGGAGTGTCACCTGATGATACGCTGAAATTTTGGTGCCGCTAGCCTAAAAACTGTGCCCCCTGGTGGCTGACAAAGTAAAAACCCTAAAATATTTTTTTAAATACACGGGGGGCTTTTTCAGCACAAAAATATGCCGAAAAACTCGACTTATACACCAGTATATACGGTAAGAGACCCACAAAGGAGATCTGCCATGCCAGCAGGGGCTGGTGGGAATTGTAGTCCATGAACATCTGAAGCGCCAGAATAGGACACCCCTGCTGTAAGGCTTTCAAGGTAAGAGATCCACAAAGAAGATCTGCCATGGCCTGCCTCTGCATAACCCTGGACTTACTTGGTGGTCTCCCATCCAAATACCAACCAAGGCTGACCCAGCTTAGCTTCTGAGAAGATCAGGCTAGCCTAGGCCATCCGTATCTTCTTAGCCCACAAGGTGACACAGGGTCCTAGTCAGATATGCATTTCTATGGGAAGGCAAGGTATACATCCCTTGAAGGGACAAATAGGTCCTACAGCACTGTGGACCAACCTGCGGGGGTAGAAAGTGCCATCAAGTCACAGCTGACAAGACAACTCCACAGAACTGTCAAGGCAAAGGACAGTGGTCTGTGGTCTGCCATTGCCTGCCTCCACGTGGGCTGAGAGGGAGAACCGCGACTGGCCCAAGGTCACCCAAAAGGCTTCACGTGGAGGAGCGGGGGATCAAACCCGGTTCTCCAGATTAGAGTGTGCCGCTCTTAATCACAGCATCACGGCAGCTTTCTGGACATACTTGGAATTCTCTATTTAACATATTTGTGACTGCAGCTGATCAACAAATCAGATGCTGGATAATGCAGCTGCCAGGTTCACACAAGCAGTTACTACAAATCCAGGAATGCAACTCTTGCAGAAATGGGCAGTGCACAGCAGAAGCGCGTCTGCGATCCGGGGCTACTCCATTCACAATCCGGGTGCAAGTGACTCTACGTGGTTACCTTCAGTTCGCCTTCCTTATTTGCCATCTCTATGAGTCCCGTCTCAAGGAGATTTTCAACCGTCTTGATTTTATCATCCTTGTCTGTAATACTGAGGGGGGGGGGGAGGAGAAATAAGATCACTCTATGTCACGTCCCTGATGGTCCTGCCATATTGCTCCTTCCCCATCCTTTTCCTGTTGCTCCTGCCAGGAGGATGGGAACTGGTGTGAGTGAGTGTGTCTGTGCTTGTTTGCTTTCCAGTGCGGTCCCCTCCCCACAGTGGTGGGATCCAAAAATTTTAGTAACAGGTTCCCATGGTGGTGGGATTCAAACTGGGGCGTAGCGCCAATGGGGATGGGCGGGGCACGACGGGGGCGTGGCCGGGCATTCCTGGGCGGGGCTGTGGCAAGGACGCAGCCGCTGCGCCGGTCCTTGGGCGGGAAACGAATGCACGCGGGCGCAGGCTGCCACGCACACCGGTGCACCTCCTGCTAGACTGCTTCAAGTTCTGCGCGCTACTGCTGAGAGGAGGGGCGTAACTAAGGCAAAAATCACGTGGCAAAATCACCAATTAGGAACCCCCTCTCGGCACACACACATAATTAGTAACCTACTCTCGGGAACCTGTGAGAACCTGCTGGATCCCACCTCTGCCTCCCCCCTTTCCTCCCTTTTGGGCCTCTTGGTGAGAACACTGCTTGCTTTCCAGTTGCTCTGCTCAGAGATAACATAGCCAGTTCTGCTTTGGGAACCCTGCTCTGCCGTTATGTAAGCATCCAATTATGTTACACGGCTTAAACTGGTTCCACCTGGTTTGGAAGGAAGAGGGGCTCTTATGGGGATATCAATAAACAGCCTGTCATGCATTTTCAGATCTGTCTATGTTTCCTACTTGCCAATATCCTGCTACAGTACTTCAATAAAGAATTACATATGCTAATCTTGAGTTCTTCAATTGAGACTGTAGTCACGGGGCACGACACTCGAAGCCATGGGTGTCCAACCTATGGTCCTTCAGATGTTCAGGGACTACAATTCCCATCAGCCCCTGCCAGCATGGCCAATTTGCAGAGTTCGTGGGAATTGTAGTTCATGAACATCCGAAGGGCCATGGGTTGGATACCCCTGCTCTAAGCCAAAGTAGCTTGGAATACGGCTTCTTTGCTCTTGGAAGTAAGTTTCAGCTGGGTAGCCTTGTTGGTCTGACGCAGAAGAGCAAGATTCGAGTTTGGTAGCATCTTAGAGATCAACAAGATTTCCAGCTGTTTGAGATTCAAAGATCGGATCAGATTAGAATCATAGAATGATAGAGTTGGAAGAGACCCCCAAGGGCCATCAAGTCCAACCCCCTGCCATGCAGGAACACACAATCAAAGCACTCCTGACAGATGGCCATCCAGCCTGTGTTTAAAAACCTCCAAAGATGGAGACTCCACCACACTCCGAGGAAGTGAATTCCACTGTCGAACAGCCCTGACAGTCAGGAAGTTTTTCCTGATGCTTAGGTGGAACCTCTTTTCCTTCACCTTGAACCCATTCCTCCTGGTCCTGGTCTCTGGAGCAGCAGAAAACAAGCTTGCTCCCTCACCAACATGACATCCCTTCCAAAGGGATTAGATAAAGGGAGATTCGATGCTTGAAAGCTTATATCTGGGAAAACATTTTCAATGTTGAAGGTGCCACCAGACACGAATCTTGCCAGTGGGAGCATTATACTAAACTCAGCGACGCTTACTACAGGAGTAAACACGCACAGGCTCAGGCTTAAAAAGGCTCAGAGCAAAAGCCGCTGTCAATCCTACTTTAAACGTTATCCAAATTTGTTGAAAGTGCCCGCTGTTCTTGTGACTCTTACCTCCTTTCCATTTGCTCCAACAGTTCCATATTAGCCTGAAACGAGAAAGAAAACAGCTGTTCCTCTGCGGCTTCATCCGAAAATTTGCCTATTGAAAATCCAGCTGTGGGCATTCACCCACTACTCTGCAGACAGGTCAGAGGTATCCCACAGCCACCAGGATGACGGGACTTCCTCACATCTGTCCACAGCTTCGGAACATCTCCTGCAGACTGGTCAAAGACAGTCATGTGTCCTGTCAGGTGAGACACTCTGCAGTACTTCTGTCTCACTCAGAGAAGTGAAGAGTTTTGGATCAATGATGCGGTTGGCCTCCACTCGGACCAGGGCCTTTACGGCTCTGGCGCCGGCCTGGTGGAACACTCTCCCGCCAGCTGTCCGGGCCCTGCGGGACCTTGGGGAATTCTGCAGGGCCTGTAAGACTGAGTTGTTCCACCGGGCCTTTGGGGAGACCAGCCGCTGAAGGTGCCCCAGTTCCCTCCCCTTTGCTTCCTATAGGTCCCTAACACCGCCGGGACCCATTATCCTCTCTTTATTTCTTTTAGGAGGGTCATGTAAGGGTTTCATGGGACGCTGTTTTAGGTTATAATTGTTTTATTTATTTATTTATTTATTTATTTATTTATTTATCATATTTATATACCGCCCTCCCCCAAAGGCTCAGGTTGTTTATATTGTATTTATGTTTTTATATATGATGTTTTATATTGTGCACCGCCCTGAGCCCTCCGGGGATAGGGCGGTATATTAAATCAAATAAATAAATAAATAAATAAATAAATACCCCGACTTTCTCTCCTGTGAGGAGATTCAAGGCGGCTTACAAGCTCCTTTTCCTTCGTCTCCTCGCAACAGACACCTTGTGACGTAGGCAGGGCTAAGAAAGTTCAGAGGGAACTGTGACCAGCCCAAGGTCACCCAGCAGGAATGTAGGAGTGAGAAACACATTTGGTTTACCAGATAAGCCTCTGCTACTCAGGTGGAGGAGTGGGGAATCAAACCCAGTTCTCCAGATTAGAATCCACCTGGTCTTAACCACTACACCTTGTGAGGTAGGTGGGGCTAAGAGAGTTCTGAGAGAACCACAACTAGCCCAAGGTCACCCAGCAGGCTTTATGTGTAGGAGCAGGGAAACAAATCCAGTTCATCAAATAAGAATCTGCTGCTCATATGGAGGAGTGGGGAATCAAACCTGGTTCACACAGTTCTCTCTGAACTCTCTCAGCCCCATCTACCTCACAAGGTGTTTGTTGTGGGGAGAGGAAGGGAAAGGAACTTGTAAGCCACTTTGAGTCTTCTTGCAGGAGAGAAAGGTGGGATATAAATCCAAAACTCTTCTTCTCTCCTTCTCCAGATTAGAGTCCGCCGCTCTTAACCACTACGCCATGCTGGAAGGCACAGGTTGAGTCCAGGCTATATCCAGTTAAAGCAGCTCAAATGTGGGGGACTGGGAACTGTGTTTGCCTTGACCAGAGGAAAAAGCAGAATTAGTTTCCTCCATTTTAAGGCAGGTCTTTAGACCTTAACACCCCTCACCCCTTGGATAGCTTTGTTAACGGCAAAAAGGAAGCCACAATAACTTACAGGAACAAACATAACAAAGAGCCGCTGTGCCCCTTCAGCAGGGTTCACCGACATTTTTGAGTCCTTGAAATCCTGACACAAATGGCTGCCACAGGAGGCAGTTCAAAGGCACAAAATGATAGCCACATGAAGCAGTTGCCAGGCACAAAATGGCTGCCACAGGAGGAGTTCAAGGGGGACAAAATGGCTGCCACAGGAGGAGTTCAAGGGGCACAAAATGGCTACTACAGGAGGAATTCAAGGGGCACAAAATGGCTGCCACAGGAGGAGTTCAAGGGGCACAAAATGGCTGCCACAGGAGGCAGTTCAAGGGCACAAAATAGCTGCCACATGAGGCAGTTGCAAGGAACAAAATGGCTGCCACAGGAAGCAGTTCAAGGGCACAAAATGGGTGCCTCAGCTTGCTTTAATGCACACAGAGAACATCTTTGTGCTGTGATGAAATCCTTGCAAGGCCCCAACTTAGCAGGCACCAGAAAAAGCGTCAGCAGGCTCCATGCTGCCCATGGGCCCCATGTTGGGAATCGCTGCTGTGCAGCCTAGCACATTTATTGCAATATGAGCTTCCTGGTCCGACTGTGGACTCCTCGCACCCCAAAGCTGCATGCTACCTCAGAAGGTAGAGGGGAAGGAGGATAAAATCGAAAGCAGCAAAGCAAGAGCAAACACCGCCCCATCAAACTAGATCACTGTAGCACAATGGCTGGAGTATTGTTCTTCCCGTTTTCCAGCCCCCGACTACATCACAACATCAGTTTCCGGGTCAGGCACTGTAAGCTCAGAGGGCTAATGACCTGCTGCCATCTGGAGCAGACGGCACTATGGTGTGAGCCAGCAAGCCTGCCCCCGTTCTCAGACCACAAACACTTCTGTCAAACAGTGACGGCTGTGATTGACTCACAAGGAGATACCTGCTATCCCCTATCTCGCCAAAAGGCGGAAGCTCAATTGTGACCAAATTCCCCTCTTCTTCCTGTGGGATGCTCCATGTGTAGGTCTGTTCCGAAAGAGACATGCCCACAGGAGGAAGAGGGGCGTTTGGTCCCAATTGAGTATCTGTCTTTCAGTGAGACAAGGTTTAATTGAAGAAGAAGAAGAAGGAGGAGGAGGAGGAGGAGGAGGAGGAGGAGGAGGAGGAGGAGGAGTTTGGATTTATATCTTCCCTTTCTCTCCTGCAGGAGACTCAAAGGGGCTTACAATCTCCTTGCCCTTCCCCCCTCACAACAAACACCCTGTGAGGTAGGTGGGGCTGAGAGAGCTCCGAGAAGCTGTGACTAGCCCCAGGTCACCCAGCTGGCGTGTGTGGGAGTGTACAGGCTAATCTGAATTCCCCAGATAAGCCTCCACCGCTCAGGTGGCAGAGCTGGGAATCAAACCCGGTTCCTCCAGATTAGATACACGAGCCCTTAACCTCCTACGCCACTGCTGCTCCTACTGCAGCCTACTGTGCTTCTAGGGACC
>NC_059426.1:173397241-173417354 GCF_021028975.2 Sphaerodactylus townsendi
AAGCACAGTAGGCTGCGAGTAGGAGACAGCAGTGGGGCGTGATAGGAGGTTAAGAGCTTCGTGTATCTAATCTGGAAGGAACCCGGGTTTGATTCCCAGCTCTGCCACCTGAGCGGTGGAGGCTTATCTGGGGAATTCAGATTAGCCTGTAGCCCGCACTCCCACACCCGCCAGCTGGGTGACCTTGGGCTAGTCCCGCAGCTACTCGGGGCTCCTCCTCCGGCCCACCCTACCTCACTGAGGTGTTTGTTGTGAGGGGGGAAGGGCAAGGAGATTTGTAAGACCCTTTGGAGTCTCCTACAGGAGAGAAAGGGAAGATATAAATCCAAACTCCTCCTCCTCCTCCTCCTCCTCCTCCTCCTCCTCCTCCTCCTTCTTCTTCTTCTTCTTCAATTAAACCTTGTCTCACTTGAAGACAGATACTCAGGTTGGGACCAAGCGCCCCTCTTCCTCAGGTGGGCATGTCTCTTCCAGAACAGACCTACACATGGAGCATCCCACAGGAAGAAGAGGGGAATTTAGAATCACAATTAAACTTCCGCATGCTGGCCGAGATAGGGGATAGCAGGTATCTCCTTGTGAGTCAATCACTGGCCCGTCACTGTTTGGCAGAAGTGTTTGTGGTCTGAGAGCGGGGGCAGGCTTGCTGGCTCACACCGTGGTGCCGTCTGCTCCCAGATGCTTGTGGAGTCATTAACCCTCTGGGCTTACAGTGCCTGACCGAGCTGAAACTGATGTTGTGATGTAGTCGGGGGCTGGAAAGCCAGGAAGAACAATACTCCAGCCATTGTGCTACAGTGAGTCTAGTTTGATGGAGCGGTGTTTGCTCTTGCTTTGCTGCTTTTCGATTTTTATCCTCCTTCCCCTCTACCTTCTGGCGGTAGCATGCAGCTTTAGGGTCGCGAGGAGTCCACAGTCCCGGACCAGGAAGCTCATATTGCAATAAATGTACTAGGCTGCACTGTAGCGATTCCTAACATAGGGCCCATGGGCAGCATGGAACCTGCTGGCGCTTTTTCTAGTGCCTGCTAAGTTGGGGCCTTGCAAGGATTTCATCACAGCACAAAGAGATGTTCTCTGTGTGCATTAAAGCAAGCTAAGGGGCACCCATTTTGTACCCTTGAACTGCTTCCTGTAGCTGGCCGTTTTGTTCCTTGCAACTGCCTCATGTGGCAGCTATTTTGTGCCCTTGAACTGCCTCCTGTGGCAGCCATTTTGTGCCCCTTGAACTCCTCCTGTGCCCCTTGAATTCCTCCTGTAGTAGCCCCTTGTGTTCCCTTGTTTTGTGCCCCTTGAATTCCTCCTGTAGTAGCCATTTTGTGCCCCTTGAACTCCTCCTGTGGCAGCCATTTTGTCCCCCTTGAACTCCTCCTGTGGCAGCCATTTTGTGCCTGGCAACTGCTTCATGTGGCTATCATTTTGTGCCTTTGAACTGCCTCCTGTGGCAGCCATTTGTCATCCGGATTTCAAGGACTCAAAAATGTCGGTGAACCCTAACTGAAGGGGCACTGTGGCTCTTTGTTATGTTTGTTTCCTGTAAAGTTATTGTGGCTTCTTTTTTGCCGTTAACAAAGCTATCCAAGGGGTGAGGGGTGTTAAGGTCACAAAGACCTGCCTTAAAATGGAGAGAAACTAATTCTGCTTTTTTCCTCTGGTCAAAGACAAACACAGTTCCCAGTCCCCCACATTTGAGCTGCTTCCCAACTGGATATAGCCTGGACTCAACCTGGAGCCTTCCAGCATGGGCGTGAGTGGTTAGAAGCCCGGTAGGACTCTAATCTGGAGAAGGAGAGAAGAAGAGTTTTGGATTTATATCCCACCTTTCTCTCCTGCAAGAAGACTCAAAGTGGCTTACAAGTTCCTTTCCCTTCCTCTCCCCACAGCAAACACCCATGAGGTAGATGGGGCTGAGGAAGAGTTCAGAGAGAACTATTAATGAACCAGGTTTGATTCCTACTCTCCTCCATATGAGCAGCAGATTCTTATTTACGTTAGACTGGATTTGTTTCCCTGCTCCTACACATAAAGGCTGCTGGGTGACCTTGGGCTAGTCATAGTTCTCTGAGAACTCTCTTAGGCCCACCTACCTCACTGGGTGTAGTGGATTTAAGACCAGGTGGATTCTAATCTGGAGAACTGGGTTTGATTCCCCACTCCTCCACCTGAGTAGCAGGAAACTTATCTGGTAAACCAAATGTGTTTCTCACTCCTACATTCCTGCTGGGTGACCTTGGGCTGGTCACAGTTCCCTCTGAACTTTCTTAGCCCTGCCTACGTCACAAGGTGTCTGTTGCGAGGAGACGAAGGAAAAGGAGCTTGTAAGCCGCCTTGAATCTCCTCACAGGAGAGAAAGTCGGGGTATTTATTTATTTATTTATTTATTTATTTATTTATTTATTTATTTATTTATTTATTTATTTGATTTAATATACCGCCCTATCCCCGGAGGGCTCAGGGCGGTGCACAATATAAAACATCATATATAAAAACATAAATACAATATAAACAACCTAGTGCCTTTGGGGAGGGCGGTATATAAATATGATAAATAAATAAATAAATAAATAAATAAAACAATTATAACCTAAAACAGCGTCCCATGAAACCCTTACATGACCCTCCTAAAAGAAATAAAGAGAGGATAATGGGTCCCGGCGGTGTTAGGGACCTATAGGAAACAAAGGGGAAGAGACTGGGGCACCTTCAGCTGAGATGGTCTCCCCAAAGGCCCGGTGGAACAACTCCAGTCTTACAGGCCCTGCAGGAATTCCCCAAGGTCCCGCAGGGTGCCGGACAGCTAAAGCGGGGAGAGTGTTCCACCAGGCCGAAACGCCAGAAACGTAAAGGCCCTGGTCCGAGTGGAGGCCAGCAGCATCATTGATCCAAAACTCTTCACTTCTCTAGGTGGGACAGAATTACTGCAGAGTGTCTCACCCTGTGGGACACATGACTGTCTTTGAAGCCAGTCTGCAGGAGATGTTCCGAAGCTGTGGACAGATGTGAGGAAGTCCCGTCATCCTGGTGGCTAGTGGGATACCTCTGACCTGTCTGCAGAGTAGTGGGCGAAGTACCCACAGCTGGATTTTCAATAGGCAAATTTTGAGGATGAAGCATACAGAGGAACAGCTGTTTTTCTTTCTCGTTTCAGGCTAATATGGAACTGTTGGAGCAAATGGAAAGGAGGTAAGAGTCCACAAGAACAGGCGGGCACTTTCAACAAATTTGGATAGCGTTTAAAGTAGGGATTGACAGTGACTTTTTTATGCAGGCCTTTTTAAGCCCTGAGCACCAATGCGTGTTTACTCCTGTAGTAAGCGTCGCTGAGTTTAGTATAATGCTCCCACTGGCAAGATTAGGTGTCTGGTGGCACCTTCAGCATTAGAAAGTGTTTTTTCCCAGATATAAGCTTTCAAACATCGAATCTCCCTTTATCTAATCCCTTTGGAAGGGATGTCATGTTGAGTGAGGGGAGCAAACTTGTTTTGTGCTGCTCCAGAGATTAGGACCAGGAGCAATGGATTCAAGGTGATGGAAAAGAGGGTTCCACCTAAGCATCAGGGAAAAAAAACTTCCTGACTGTCAGGGCTGATACGACAGTGGAATTGCCTTCCTCCAGTGTGGTGGAGTCTCCTTTGGAGGTCTTTAAACAGAGGCTGAATGGCCATCTGTCAGCAGTGCTTTGATGGTGTGTTCCTGCATGGAAGGTGTTGGACTTGATGGCCCTTGGGGGTCTCTTCCAACTCTATGATTCTATGGTCCTAATCTGATCAAGTCCTTTTGAATCTCAAACAGCTGGAAATCTTATTGATCTCTAAGATGCTACCAAACTCGAATCTTGCTCTTCTGCGTCAGACCAACAAGGCTGGCTAAGAACTTACTTTCAAGAGCAAAGAAGCCCGTATTCCAAGCTGCTTTGGCTTAGAGCAGGAGTATCCAGCCCATGGCCCGCCGGATGTTCATGAACTACAAGGTGCGAACTCTGCAAATTAGCCCATGCTTGGCGAGGGAGACTGATAGGGGTGGGGTCCCTGAACATCTGAAGGACCATAGGATTGACACCCATGGCTAACCAGTGTAGTGCCCCGTGACTACAGTCTCAATTGAAGAGAACTCAAGATTAGCATATGTAATTCTTTGTTGAAGTACTGCTTGGCAGGATATTGTAAATGAGGAAACATGGAGCCAAGATCCACAAGAAATGCATGACCAGGCTGTTTATTGATATACCCATAAGAGCCCCTCTTCCTTCCAAACCAGGTGGAACCAGTTTAAGCCGTGTAACATAATTGGATGCTTACATAGCAGCAGAGGCAGGGTTCCCAAAGCAAGAGACTAGCTATGTTATCTCTGGGCAAGAGCAGCTGGAAAGCAAGCAGTGTTCACCTGCACCAAGAGGCCCAAAAGGGAGGAAGGGGGGGGGGAGGCAGAGGTGGGATCCAGCAGGTTCTCACAGGTTCCCGAGAGTAGGTTACTAATTATGTGTGTGTGTGTGCCGAGAGGGGGTTCCTAATTGAGTGAGAGTTGCCCGCGTGATTTTTGCCTTGAATTAAGCCCCTCACTCTCTCCAGCAGTAGCCAGCAGAACTTGAAGCAGTCTAGCTTGGGAGGTGCCACGGTGTGCGTGGCAGCCTGCGCCAGCGTGCGATGGATTTCCCGCCCAAGGACTGGCGCTGGCGGCTTCGTCCTTGCCACAGCCCCGCCCAGGAATGCCTGGCCACGCCCCCGTCGTGCCCAGCCCATCCCCATTGGCGCTCACGCCTGAGTTTGAATCCCACCACCATGGGAACCTGTTACTAAAATTTTTGGATCCCACCACTGTGGGGAGGGGACAGCACTGGAAAACAAACAAGCACAGACACACTCCAGCACACCAGTTCCCATCCTCCTGGCAGGAGCAACCCAGGAAAAGGATGGGGAAGGAGCAATATGGCAGGACCATCAGGGGCGTGACATAGAGTGATCTTATTTCTCCCCCCCCCCCTCCTCAATTATTACAGACAAGGTTGATAAAATCAAGGCAGTTGAAAATCTCCCTTGAGAGCCCAGGACTCATAGAGATGGCAAATAAGGAAGGCGAACTGAAGGTAACCCACATTAGAGTCACTTGCACCCGGATTGTGAATAAGGTAGCCCCGGATCGCTTGACGCGCTTCTGCTGTGCACTGCCCATTTCTGCAAAGAGTTGCATTCCTGGATTAAGTAGTAACTGCTTGTGTGAACCTGGCAGCTGCATTATCCAGCATCTGATTTGTTGATCAGCTGCAGTCCTACCAAATATGTTAAATAGAGGGAATTCCATTAATAATCCAGAGAAGCTGCCGTGATGCTGTGATTAAAGGCTGACGCACTCTAATCTGGAGAACCGGGTTTGATCCCCCGCTCCTCCACGTGAAGCCTTTTGGGTGACCTTGGGCCAGTCAGCGGTTCTCCCTCTCAGCCCGCGATGGGGGGGGGGCAGGCAATGGCAGACCACAGACCACTGTCCTTTGCCTTGACAGTTCTCATGGAGTTGTCTTCATCAGCTGTGACTTGATGGCACTTTCTACCCCTTGGGTTGGTCCCACAGTGCTGTAGGACCTATTTGTCCCTTCAAGGGATGTATGCCTTACGCCCATAGAAGTACATGTCTGACTAGGGACCCTGTAATGCCTTGTGCCAGGCTAAGAATCTGAGGATGGCCTAGAGCTGGCCTACCAGTCTTCTCAGAAGCTAAACTGGAGTCAGCCTTGGTTGGTATTTGGATGGTAGACCTAGAAGTAGATCCAGGGTTATGCAGGAGGCTGAGCCATGGCAGATCTTCTTTGTGGATCTCTTGCAGCAGAAAGCCTTACAGCAGGGGTGTCCTATTCTGGGCGCTTCAGATGTTCATGGACTACAATTCCCACCAGCCTGCTATCTGCTTGCTTGGCAACTCTCCTTTGTGGAGTCTCTTACCGTATATACTGAATTGTATAAGTCGAGTTTTTCGGCATATTTTTGTGCTGAGAAAGCCCCCCGTGTATTTAAAAAAATATTTTAGGGTTTTTACTTTGTCAGCCACCAGGGGGCACAGTTTTTTAAGGCTAAGCGGCGGCACCAAAATTTCAGCGTATCATCCAGGTGTACTCCACAGTGAGACCAGCCATAGGATTTAGTAAAAGTTTGGTTCAGGGGGTCCAAAGTTATGGACCCCCAAAGGAGGTGCCCCATCCCCCATTGTTTCCAAAGGGAGCTAATAGTAGATGGGGATACATTTTGAGGGTTCATAACTTTGGACCCTTAGAACCAAACTTCACTAAACCTGGGTGAGTATCATCAAAATAATCTCTAACATTACCAACCAGGTTTGGTGATGTTTGGTTCAGGGGGTCCAAAGTTATGAAGCTCTCCAAAGTGGAGTTGCTCCCATCCCCCATTGTTCCAATGGAAGCTAATAGTAGATGGGGCTACCCTTTTGAGGATCCATAACTTTGGACCCCTAATGAGCTCAAACTTTCATAAACTTTCTGGGTGGTATCATCAGGAGAGATCTCCTAAAAGATACTCTGGAAATATTTGTTACTGCTTATAAATATTGATTATTGAGACCATATTGTTCTTGTTGACCCTCTTTTCCACTTACGGAATAGTTTACTGTTTTTCTTTGGAAATAAATATTCAGAAGTATTTAACCTACTGATGCCTCAATTAATGTAATTTTATTGGTATCTATTTTTATTTTTGAAAGGTACCTTTAGCTGCCGCATTTCCCCACCCTCGACTTATACTTGTGAGGTCAATAGAAGTTTTCCCAGTTTTTTTTTTTTTTATTGAGTAAAAGTGGGGTGCCTCGACTTATATCGCGAATTAGAGCTTATACCACGAAATTAATATCACGAGGGTACTTTAGAAACCCTACAGCAGGGGTGTCCTACTCTGGTGCTTCAGATGTTCATGGACTACAATTCCCATAAGCCATGCCAGCAGGGGCTGATGGGAATTATGAGTCCAGGAACTATCTGAAGCGCCATAAATGAACACCTATGCCCTACAGTGCACTGTGATCCTTCTGCAATTTGACAGCACATTGAACCCCCACTTCTAATGTGGACATGTTTGTTTCTTGTAGATATTAACTAGGGCAGGGGTAGGGAACCTGGCCATGCTGGTAGGGGCTGATGGGAATTGTAGTTCCTGAACATCTGGAGAGCCGCAGGTTCCCTATCCCTGAACTAGGGTAACTGCTGAGGGTCTTGGGCCTTTTATACCTTGGAGGCTGACTGTGATCTTTGTTCAGATCATCTTGACTCTTCTGTCCGCCTTCAAAGTTCAAAAGGACGCAGGGTAGGCAGACGTGAATGTTCGGTGGTAGAGACCACACAGCGAAGTAGGACCTGCTCACAGTATTTCGGTGTGGCACGGACTACGTGCATATTCCAGTTAGTAAACCATGCAAAAATTGCTTTTCTTCTTGAAAGGTATTAAGGAAGGGAAACGCTGTCTTTGAAAAGCGAAGTGTCAACTCTACAGAGGGAGCAAACAGAGCAGGTAAAAGCGTCTCTGTTTTCAGACTGATCTTCCAGATGAGTCCCTTCTGTCGTAAGGAATACTGCTGTAGAAGTCAATGAGCAGCTGTGTTCACACACACTGAATAATTCACTTTCAGTCCATTTTCAGTCCGCTTTGCACACTGTGTTTGGCTGAGTGAAACAGCAAAATGGAGAGGACATGGTATAAATCAGGGGTAGGGAACCTGCGGCTCTCCAGATGTTCAGGAACTACAATTCCCATCAGCCTCTGCCAGCATGGCCAATTGGCCATGCTGGTAGGGGCTTGATAAAGAATTTATCTAGGCTGGGATTTCTATTATAAGCTTCAGTATATTTCTTGTCAAATGTTATTTTAATCTATACAGCCAATCAGATCTCACGTGGGCCATCGAAAGCCCTACTGGGTGGAGCCCCATCTGGCCCCACCCACTTTCTTGAAACACTTAGCGGATGCCTGGAAAGGTGTTGGAGGGGCCGTGGTCCCTTGGGTACCATGTTGGGGACCTCTGGGTTGGAACCTTCATAAATAGATCAGATCTGGAATGCAGTGAGGAAAGCCACAATCCTCTTGATTAAACAGTACAAATTACGCAGCGTTATGCAGCTGTTTCACTTTCTCATCTGGGGATTCACATTCCACCAATGGAGCAGCAGGGGCGTAGGAGGTTAAGAGCTCGTGTATCTAATCCGGAGGAACCGGGTTTGATTCCCAGCTCTGCCGCCTGAGCTGTGGAGGCTTATCTGGGGAATTCAGATTAGCCTGTACACTCCCGCACACGCCAGCTGGGTGACCTTGGGCTAGTCACAGCTTCTCGGAGCTCTATCAGCCCCACCCACCTCACAGGGTGTTTGTTGTGAGAGGGGAAGGCCAAGGAGATTGTAAGCCCCTTTGAGTCTCCTGCAGGAGAGAAAGGGGGGATATAAATCCAAAACTCTTCTTCTTTTCTTCAATGAAAGTGCCTTATACCAAATCAGACCTTCAGTCCATCAAAGTCAGTGTTGCCTACTCAGACTTGCAGCTGCTCTCTAGGGTCCCAGGGAGAGGTCTTCCACGTCAGCTGCTGGCAGATAATTTTAACTGGAGATGCTGGGGATCGAACCCAGGATTTTCTGCATGCTTTACGACTGCAGATGGTCCACCACAGAGCCGCAACTCCTTTCTGTATTTAAAGCTACAGAGAGCTGGTTCCCCAGGGTTTTTTGTTCTCCCCAAAAACTGGATTGGGGCTTTATAGCCCTTGGGGGATAGGGCGGTATATTAAATTCAAATAGTAACAATAGTAACAATAGTAACAATAGTAACAACAGTAACAACAACAACAACAACAACAACAACAACAACAACAACAACAACAACAACAACAACAACAACAACAATAATAATAATAATAATAATAATAATAATAATAATAATAATAATAATAATAATAATAGAACTGGTTCTGGTGGGTTTTCCAGGCTGTGTGGCCGTGGTCTGGTGGATCTTGTTCCTAACGTTTCGCCTGCATCTGTGGCTGGCATCTTCAGAGGTGTGTCGCAGATATAATAGAACTGTCAAAAACAAATCATTCCATTTTGATGCTCCCTCCCTCCCTCCCTCCCTCCCTCCCTCCCTGGTGAGCCTTTCCCTCTAACTGAAATCTCTCTTACCTCTTTTTTTCTTTCCAAGGGTTCCTTTGCGTCATTAGTGGAAGAATTGCAAAAAGTGTAAGTGTCAGCCTGGTGTCTCTCCTTCCATTTTAACCTGCTGCCCACCTCTCCCTGAATTAGTTGTGACAGCAAATTCAGATCTGCATCAGTTGTTCTCCACCTGTTCTCATCAAGCTTCTAGTGAGTCATACGTACCTTAGGTGCCTTACTGCCCAGTCCAGATTGGGCGGGCAGGTGAGGACAGTCCCTTGGGACTTCCCTGCAGCATGAGAAGCCCAAGAGCAAAAACCCCCCCCCCACCCGGCGAGAATCCCCCATAGGAGATAACAGGGATATGCCACGAAAAAGTGGCATATCTCCGAGGCCAACTCTGCTGGCGGATGGAGCCTAGTGAACAGTAGAATACAATAGAATTTGGCTCCATCTCCTGGCACTGCCCTCTAGATACCCCCAAGTCCCCGGACTGCCCAATGTTTAAGATACAGCTGGTTGAAGCTATTTTATTATGTATTTAAAACAGTTTTTGGCTGCCCTTTCTTCCATATGGAGCTCAAGACAGCTTACAGCCATGAGGTGGCGAACCTTTGGCACTCCAGATGTTATGGACTACAATTCCCATCAGCCCCTGCCAGCATGGCCAAGTGGAGCTCCTGCAAGCCAGACCAGGTGGAGCTCCTGCAAACCAGAGGTTTGCAGCCAATTAGCCATGCTGGGAGGAGCTGATAGAATTATAATCCATAACATCTGGAGAATATAAAGAACCGCCACTACTAACTTACAGTATTGATAAAATACATAAACCCAAAATTAAGAATCACAATTTAGAATTGGTGGTGATGTAATCCAAAACCAGTCCTAAATAAAATCTTCTTCAACAACCTCCTGAAGATTAGAGCAATGGCCGGGCCTGTCACATCTCTCTGGGAAGGTTATTCTATAATCACGGGGCTACCACAGAAAAGGCCCTGTCTTTTAGGCCCACCAGATTGGTGGAACTGTCGGGAGGGCCTCTCCCTGTCATTGTAATGGCCAGGCAGGAAAATACGAGGAGAAGAGGGTCCAGCCCGGATACTCTAGTTCAGAGCCATGTGTAGAGACCTTAAAGGTAAAAACCAACAACCTGTATTGGGGTTGGGAGTGGATCAGTAGCCAGTGTACTTGCTGTGGTATCTCGGTCACATTCTCCCGATGCCTGGCCTACAATCAGTAGTCTACCTACAGCATTCTGCCATTAGCTGCAGCTTTGGAACACTCTTCAAAGGAGTAATCCCTAGTTAGAGTGCAATGTAGTGAGTCTAGTCTACAGGCATCATGATTGCTGCTGCAGTTTGTATAGGCTAAAGGGCGGCTGGGGCTTTTCACTCCACTCAGGCAAAGTTAAAAAAGCAGAAACCTCCACTGTGGGAGGGCTAGTTTGGCTGGATGAAAGGCGTAAGATACCACCTAGTATCTCTTTATTTCTCACATATCTAGACAGCTAAACTCCAGAGACACCACACATGAGCCAGACATAATCTTACCACACCATCTAATGCATTCCATCTGTCATATCCGTTCATGTTTGGTGTTTGGAATATGCTGCCACAGAAAAAGGGAGTGTTGGCTTGACCTAACCTGGATAGCTTTAAAAGGGGGGCTTGAACAGATTTATGGAGGAGAAATCGATCTATGGCGACCGTCTTGATCCTCCTTGATCTGAGATTGCAAATGCCATAGCAGACCAAGGTGCTTTCAGCAGCAGCAGCAGCAGCAACGGCAGAAGGCCATTGCTTTCACCTCCTGCATGTGAAAAGGCTCCCAAAGGCACCTGGTGGGCCACTGTGAGAGTAGCAGAGTGGTGGACTAGATGGACTCTGGTCTGATCCAGCTGGCTTGTTCTTATGTTCTTATGATCCTTTCTCCAAGGACATCATACAGCAGCATTCATCCCAGGAGTAGGTTTGGAGTTGGACTGGAGTGGTCCAGGGTCAGAAATTTGAATCTGGGCCTGCTCAGGCCAAGTCTCTGCCTCTGTAACTTCTTCACCATCTGACCGGATTCTCCCTTGGTAGTGAAGTGCTAGAAGGTGTGTCTGTCCCCACACAGGCCCATATGCCTTTGCCCTACTTTCCCCCTCAGAATCAGTGAAAAAGATGTGAAGATCAAGTCAGTGGAGGAGCTGCTGCAGGCGGGGATCCTGAGAGTGGCGACCAAGGAGAAGACAGTCCAGGTAGTTGCCGGCTTCCCCATCCCGGCTCCCTGTCCTCCTCCTGTGTGACGTGCTGGAACGGGGCATCTCGTGGAGGCGGTTGCATAATTCTTAAAAAGTGTTTGCATCCATTTTGTTCTTTCATTGTGTGTGTGGGGGGGGTGTTGTTGTCCTCATTGTCCAACCTTATTCTGTTTTGTCATTGAAAAGGCTTTGGCACAGGAAGTAGAGGCTCTGAAGAAGAAGATGTAGGGAAGGCCCAGCTTGAGAAGGACGCTTGAGTAAAACCCGGCCAGCCGGTAGGACGCTTGCAGGGGGCAGCTGGGCTCCAGCAAGGCCTGTGCTTCTCTTCAGTGTCTTAACTTGGGAGAGCTCTGAATAGGAGAGGGGGGGCCATTTTTCCATGTGTTGTCATCGAGGGGAAGCAGGGGTCCCTATTGCTGGAGAGCCAGTGGACACCTTTGGAATTCCTGATACTATGCGTTGGGCTCAACCACAAAATAACTGCCACTGGTTTTTATTTATTTACTTACTTACTTACTTACTTACTTACTTACTTACTTGCTTACCCACTTGCTTGCTTACTTGCTTGCCTTGCCCACTTGCTTACTTACTTACTTACTTACTTACCCACTTGCCTTGTTATTTATGGGATTTTTATACCGCCCAACCCCCAGAGGGCTCTGGGCAGTTCAGAACACAGATTCACCACATACAATATATACAAGCAAAAAACCCCATTGGGGCTAAAATATTAATTTAAGAATTTAAAAGTACAGCAGTAGAGATTCAGTAAAAGAAATGGCGTCCAGCAATAGCTTGGTCTGAAACCCTCCCAAGGAGGGGGAAGCAGAACTAGAAGTGGAGTCCCCTAGATGACAGGGGGACTCCGAAACCGCAGGAATAGAATAGAAGAAGGGGCACCTCGATCAGCAGCTAGACACTCCAAAAGCCCGGTGGAACAACTCAGTCTTACAGGCCCTGCAGAATTCACCAAGGTCCCATGGGGAGCCGGACAACTGGAGGAAGAGTGTTCCACCAGGCGAGAACCAAGGCTGAGAAGGCCCTGGCCCAAGTGGAGGAGACCAGCCTTATCATTGAGGGGCCAGGAACCACCAGTAAATTGGCCTCTGCTGAGCGCAGAGGCTCAGGTGAGACATATGGGAGTATCTGCGGTCCCGAAGATACGAGGGTCCCAGGCAGCGTGGAGCCTTAAAGGTCAGTACCCACACCTTGAGAGATGATTCGAGACTCAACTGGGAGCCAGTGCAGGCTCGCCCAGCCTGGGTTATTAGGTGCCCTATGTGAGCCCGAGGCGAGAGCCGCATGCTGGACCAGTTTCAGCTTCCGGATCAAGTACACTGAAGGCCAGCGTGAAGCGAGTTACAATAATAGTCTAACCTGGAGGTGACTGTTGCATGTTAAGATCCTTATGCTGTAGTGGTGAAACCACTGCCAAAGAAACTAGCAAAAAGAAATTTTAAGAAGTTTGGATTCATAGTCCCCCTTTCTCTCCTCTAAGAGGGAGACTTTAAAGGGACTTACAAGCTCTTTTCTCTTCCCCCCCCCCACAACAGACACCTGGTGAGGTCGGTGGGACTGAGAGGAGTCTGGGGAGAGGACTGAATAAACCCAGAGTCACCCAGCAGGGAAACCGTCCAGTTTACCAGATAATAGATTTGCAGCTCGAAGATTGGAGGAGTGGGGAATCCAAACCCGGTTCTCCAGGTTAGAGTCCACCTGCTCTTAACCACTACACAGCTGGCTTTCTGCACAGCTAGTCAGAAGCCTAGATTGGCAAAAGCCCACCCGCTTTCTAACAGTGGGCCTATTCCACATATGAAACCTGCCCGGATGACCGTGGGTCAGTCACGGTTCTCTGAAGATCTCTCTCAGCCCCACCTACCATAAAGTCTGTTGTATGTGAGAGAGAAGGGTAGGAGTTTTGTAAGCTGCCTTCCGGGTTTCCGTAGAGGGGAGAAAGGGGTATAAATCCAAACTCTTCTTCCCTTCAAAGGAACATGGAGTGTGCAAGGAAGAAGAAGAAGATTTTGGATTTATATCCCCCCTTTCTCTCCTGCAGGAGGCTCAAAGGGAGCTCTAATCTCACTACCCTATACCGATGATGGCGAACCTTTGGCACTCCAGATGTTATGGACTGCAATTCCCATCAGCCCCTTCCAGAATGACCAAGTGGCCATGCTGGCAGGGGCTGATAGAGGCAATTGTAGTCCATAACATCTGGAGTGCCATAAGAGTTCGCCTCCACTGCCCTATACCCCTCACCAATAAACACCCTGTGAGGTGGGGTGGGGCTGAGGGAAGGCTCCGAGGAAGCTGTGAGTAGCCCAAGGTCCCGCCCAGCTGGCCTGTGTGGGAGTGCCCAGGCTAATCTGAATTCCCCAGATAAGCCTCCCACAGCTCAGGCCCTGACAGAGCCAGGGGAATCAAACCCAGTTCCTCCAGATTAGATACATGGGCTCTTAACCTCCTGCGTCACTGCTGCTGTGGTGGCCTTGCAGTGGCACCCCAAATACACTGCATTGGGGCACCCCTGGATTACAGTTCTTTAAAAGCAAGAGAACCACATCCTCTACCGGTGATTTTTTTTATTATACCTGATGCAGGGTATCAATGATGCAAGTCCTGAATTTAAAAATCTATCATAATTTAATCTTGAAGAGGAGGCTCAAACTGCTTTGGGGAGCAGAGGAGTGCCGCTTAGCCTAACTTTCTGCTAGTAGCTCTTGCATTTAGGAATGGCAGAACTTAGGAACTGTGATTCAAAAGATTGAGAGTGGCGTCTGGGGAGGGGGTTATAATGCCTAAGAATCCACCACCCTCCAATGTGGCACCTCGTGGCAGAAGTGAGGTGCCCCATGGCCACCTTACCTGGTGCCGCCCACGCCAGGTAGGGCATTTGCCCAAAAAGGCTTCCTGATTTAGATTTGATTGAATGTGCAGATTTTTAAAAAAATATGTTAACAACAGCAGCTGCCACTGCCGCCAGGATCTGATAGCAGGAGTGAGCGGGTGCTACTCAGAGTAGAACAAGCGGTCTTGTACAGCAGAGCCCCCACCTTCATGAAGAAAAACTCCACACAGCTGTTTCATTCAAAGAGGAGGAAAACTTTTACCGTGGGATTTTGCTCTATGTACAAGGGAAGCTGTATACAGCGTGGGAATAAGCAGGAATATTAAGAAGCAGTCCAACAAAGGGGTGCTTAGCCATGCACTTGTTTCCCTAAGGAACACAGACACAGTACAATACAGTTGCTTATATACATGGCTCTACCAATCATTGTAAAGGTCCCTTGCATCTGGTTAAAACCAGTTCTCTGGCTGTCAGATCATTCCTTTCTTGCTGACTGATACCTCTGCTGGATAGAGATATGATCCTGCCATGATCTAACTGTCATGACAGGATCTTCATTTAATGTGACTAGAGGATAACCTGTGGCAATCATTTTGTGGCTGACTCCGCCTCCTGAGGCAGCCATTTTGTTCCTTCGCCCATCAAAGGCCCATATCCAAATTCCATGTACCCAGACCCTGATTAGGTTTGGGGGGGCCCTGCTCCAGCCGCATCCCTTTCCCCCAGGATCTCCTGTAGTCTGGAGATGAACTGTAATTCAGTGTTGCTAATCTGCATTTTCCCTTGAGCATCTTTCCCGTCTGACAATCATTAAGTATGCTTTCCCCCTCAGATACTCCGGTTGCACAAGAAGTCAAAGATCTTCAGAGTCTGTAAGTGTTACTTAAAGATAAATATTGTACCTGAAATGAAGCTATAATAGTTTATAAGATAAAGTTTGCTTCTTACATGGAGGGAAACACGGCGAGGGATATTAATGGCTATGGCCTCCTTTAAAAAAACACCTTCAGAACCAAGCTGTACATATTCATTTATCAATTAAGCATCAATATGCATACGTTGTCTAACATGCAGATTATACATAACTTAAAAAGGGAGCATATCACAGTCATCTATTATATTCTATTCATATAGTCTTTTCCTGGATTGCTCATGCCCCTCCCATTTTCCTCCCCCCCTTCCCCACCCTTTCATCCTCCCCTTTGGCTTCCCCGCATTCTTCCTAAAATGATTGCTTATATAATAGCTTTTGTTCTAGTCTGTTAAAGTAACTTATCCGTATATTCACAAACAATTACAAATATTTCTTAACCTAGACTTAAAATTCACTTTCAAAACAAGAAAAGGAAAGTTAGAGATATTTTTTTTAATATTTGACTGGAGAGATTACAATATTGTGTTTATTTGATTGGTAAATTGTCCATATTGTAGATCTGTTTGTAGTTTTCAGCAGGTAGTTGTGTTATTTGTAGCTGATGAACATTGGTCATTTATAAATTTATTGCTATTTATTCTACTCTAAAAATGAATAAAAAGTTTTTTAAAACCCTGATAACTGGCAGCATATTAAATTGCTTTAGTTGCATCCCACAGCAACAGTCAGTGGGGAATTTTTTACTGCCTTATGCAGCTGTTATTGCGTACTAGAAGTTTTTAAAAATACCAAATATCCTTCTTAAACGTTTGTGACTGAATCATTACAAAGAGTTCAGTTGCAATGCTGAGGATATCCCAGACTCTGTTTCCCAGAAGAATTACTTTCTAGACCAAGAGTCTGCAACCTGCGGATCTCCAGATGTTCATGGACTACAAATCCCATCAGCCCCTGCCAGCATGGCCAATTGGGAATTGTAGTCCATGAACATTTGGAGAGGTTCAGGTTGCAGACTCCTGTTCTAGACCAATAAGCCAGGTGGTGTTGTGGTTAAGAGCAGGTGCACTCTAATCTGGAGAACCAGGTTTAATTCACTGCTCTGCCAGTTGACCTGTGCAGGCTTATATGGGGAACCAGATTAGCTTGTGCACTCCCAACACATGCCAGCTGGGTGACCTTGGGCTAGTCACCGTTCTCTCTGAACTCTCTCAGCCCCACTCACCTCACAGGGTGTTTGTTGTGGGGGAGGGGAGGGCAAGGAGATTGTCAGCCCCATTGAGTCTCCTTGCAGGAGAGAAAGGGGGGATATAAATCCAAACTCTTCTTCTTTTCTTCTCCTTGCTTTCCCTCATTTGTGATGCCTGTTGCAGGTTGAAAGGGAAAGAGGAGCAGATGAGAAGCACGGAGCTGTTACTGAAAGAGAAGGAGAGGGAGATGGCGAAGATGGCCGAGCAGCTTCAGGTAAGTCCCCTGAACTATGGAGAGCCCTTCAGAATCAGAGGGCAAAACCTCTGAGCTCACCTTTGACCTTTTTGCTCAATCAGCAGGCAGAGGAAGGGGTGCTTTACAGGTTTGCCCCTGCAGCACCTTTCAGGAATTGTTCACAGAGGTCCTTTCTGCACAGGCAATACGAACAGGTTAATTGAACCTGTATTGGCTGTGTCACCATTCGCACGGTGGGTGCTGGGGCCATATGAGATCGCTGGGGAGTCGCCGAGGAATTGCCTGCAATGCGGCATGGTTAGCAAAAGAAACACTGTGTTTTTCTGTGAACAGAGCATCTGAGGAACACCCCCCCCCCCCCCCCCCCGCCCTGAGAATCCACACACCCAAGAATCCTCCAAATACACTCCAGGCTAGACTATTGCAACTCGCTCTACGCAGGCCTTCCCTTGCGTCTGATTCGGAAACTAAAACTGGTCCAGAATGCGGCGGCCCATTTGCTCACAGGGGGTGCCGCCAGAGATCATGTTTTACCTGTGTTGCGCCGCCTGCACTGGCTCCCGGTTGAATTCCGAATCATTTTCAAAGTGCTGGTACTGACCTTTAAGGCCTTGCGCGTACTCTGGGACCTCCCATTGCCTGCGGGACCGTCTTGCCCCATACATCCCAACTCGGCCTCTGCGGTCAGCAGAGGCCAACTTACTGGTGATCCCTGGTCCCTCAATGACGCGGCTGGCCTCCACCCGGGCCAGAGCTTTTACAGCTCTGGCCCCTGCCTGGTGGAACGCTCTGTCTCCAGCTACGCGGGCCCTGCGGGATCTAAATGATTTCCGCAGGGCCTGCAAGACAGAGCTGTTCCACCGGGCCTTTGAGGGGTCCGGCCGCTGATGGTCCCCCCCCCCCCACCTTCCCCGCTTTCTCCATAACATCTGTGGACTTACCATCTTTTCCTTCCCTTTTTCCTCTTCAGGGGACTGATTAGAGAGACGCCATCGATATATCTGATGTTAGAACGCTGCTTTTAATGGGGTTGGGTTTTAATATATAGAGCTATTTCTAATGATTTTATAGTTGATACTATTGATTTTATTGTGCTCTATTGTCTGTTGTTCGCTGCCCTGAGCCCTTCGGGGGAGGGCGGCTTATAAATATAATAAATAATAATAATAATAATAATAAGTGCAGAGGTGGGATCCAGCAGGTTCTCACAGGTTCCCGAGAGTAGGTTACTAATTATTTGTGTGTGCCGAGAGGGGGTTACTAAGTAGTGATTTTGCCACGTGATTTTTGCCTTAGTTATGCCCCTCCTCTGCTCCTCAACAGTAGCGCACTGGGGCAGAAGCAGTCTAGCAGGTGGTGCACTGGTGTGCGTGGCAGCCTGCGCCTGCGTGCATTCGTTCCCTGCCCAAGGACCGGCGCAGCGGCTGCGTCCTTGCCACAGCCCCGCCCCGGAATGCCCTGCCACGCCCCTGCTGTGCCCTGCCCAGCCCCATTGGCGCTATGCCACTGTTTGAATCCCACCCCCATGGGAACCTGTTACTAAAATTTTTGGATCCCACCACTGACTAAGTGGCTAGAAAATCCACCCTAATGGGTACTGCCTGGAGAATCGCTGGGATCGCAATGTCACAATGCGGCATGGTTAGCGCAAGAAACACTGTGAAACCGTAATGGTGGAGGGGTGTGTGTGTGCATACATAAAACGCTTCCTGCTTGCCGTAGTTTGCACAGAGAAGAAGGAAGCGTCCAAAACCCAGGTTAAAGGGGAAAAGTTGCTAATTTAGCAACTTTCGTTCAACTCAGATTGAGCCAAATATAACGGGTGAGAAGCGTTTGGGGGGGGGGGGTGAGTTTTGTGGAAACTTCTCCCCCGTAGCGCTTTTCTCACACCTTTGAACCCGTTATATTTGGCCTGTCCGGAATCACCCAGAGTGCTATGAGGAAAAAGCTTCAGCACGTTCAAGGAATGAAGCAGGATATTGTAGGCATGGAACTGCCCATAAAGGCACCTTCTCCTCTTCTGCTTTTGGCCCTTGGACAGTCAGCACGGAGCAGGGATCATATTGTGGGGGCAACAAGAGCAGCCCTGCGGTGTCAAATGGAGCATCTAGCCCCTTGTCTTGTTTTGTGTGGTGGCCGGCCAGATGCCCCCCCCCCCTCCCGCCCAAAAGTGAGTGAGGCTTAATGGAACTGTTGACGGGAGCTCGGGGAGTCCTTGGTTCGAGTCTCGGTAGCTTCCTTGAAGTCACAGGGTGTTCTTAGTCCCTCCTGCTGACATTCCCTCTCCTTCTTCCAAGGCAGAGGAGTCCCCAGCCTCTTTGAGCCTATGGGCAGCTTTGGAATTCTGATGGAGGCCGGAGGGCTCAGCCACAAAATGGCACGCCACCATGGCGATTCTTGTGTGCTGTAGCGGCAGCAGCTGCCATACAAATTAAAAAAAAATCTGTGGCCAGTCAAGAACCCTTGCTGGACAAAATCTGTTGCCCACTTTCACAGAAAACATAAAGGTGGGCAATAGGAGAGATGTTGGTGGAGTGCCATGGGAGCCCACGGGCACCAGGTTAGGAGACCCCTGTTGCAAGGGAGGCCAGGCATGGGAATCTCATCCTATATGTTTGGGGAGTTCTGTGTGGTTTTCGGGCTGTATGGCCGTTAATGCTAGCAGCATGCTCTCCTGGCGATTTAGCCTGCCTCTGTGGCTGGCATCTTCAGAAGGATCTGATAGTAGGAATGGACAGCAAGTGGAGTATATGTGAAGAGGTCAAAAGGTGAGGCCCTCTGAATAGAGTAGCCTGGCATGTGAGTCCCAAAGAAGTCTACGCTAGCCTGGGAATTAACAATGAAGATAGCAAAGGTCAATAGGTGAATGCATCTTAATTTGGTCTTTGTTTCCTTTGATTGCTATGGTCTATAGTTGTCCTGTGTTTGGTATTGGGGCTGAGAGTCAGTCACTGTTTGTGTGGAGCTGATCCAGTCACTGTTTTTCAACACTGGTATGGAAATTCTGTTCATTTTCATGGTTTCTTCCTTCCTGTTGAAGAAGTTGCCCAAAGTGCTTGTGGATTTCAGTGGCTTCTCTGCGTGAAGTGGTTGTCAGAGTGGTCCAGAATTCTATGAGTACTATGTTTTGGCCTCACATTGATTTTGCAAGAGCGGGTCAGTGAAGACAGACGTCTGGCACAAGAATACATCCCCGACCTCCTGGTTAGCGGATCGTAATGAATCACTCACATCGTGTGGCAGATAATCATACGTCCTGTTGCTTGACTTCCATTGATGTTCTGCCAGGCTTTTGGGTGCTGGAGCCTTTTTTATGTTATAACACCTGAATGATGGCAACAACACCTGAGTCTTCCTGTCAGGAGGTCAGAGTTTAAGTTTCTGTGGTGTATCTATATTTTTTTATAATCTTGCATGGGTTAGTTATGTTTTAATTTACTACTATTTATTCAGGGTTTAAATATGTTTTAAGTTTTGGTTTGTTCACTTAAATTTATAGCAAAAGTATGAATGAATGAATGAATGAATGAATGAATGAATGAATGAATGAATGAATGAATGAATGAATGAATGAAT